>NC_061510.1:343914347-344144190 GCF_022539505.1 Lolium rigidum
GCATTAAGACATAATATCAAGATTATTAATCATGTAGGCATGTTTTCCATATATAGTCATACGTGCTCGCAATGAGAAACTTGTACAACATCTTTTGTCCTACCAGACGTGGCAAGCTCGGGCCTCTAGGGAATCTACTCGGAAATTAAGGTACTCTTTTAATAGAGCACCGGAGCAAAGCATTAACACTCCGTGAAAACATGTGATCCTCATATCTAAGCCTTCCCTCCGGTTGTCCCAATTTCTGTCACTTTGGGGCCTCGGGTTCCGGACATAGACATGTGCAAACAACTTGTAGATACAATCTAAGCAATAAGTATAGAGCTTAAATCTAAGATCATGCCACTCGGGCCCTAGTGACAAGCATTAAGCATAACAAGATTGCAAGCAACAATAACTTCACAAACTTTATAGATAGACTAATCATAATGTAACAATCCATCGGATTCCAACAAACACAACACCGATTACATCGATGAATCTCAATCATGTAAGGCAGCTCATGAGATCATTGTATTGAAGTACATGTGGGAGAGAATACCAACTAGCTACAGCTAGAACCCGTAGTCCATGGGGGAACTACTCACGGAGCATGATGGAGGCGGTGGCGTTGATGGAGATGGCTTCCGGGGGCACTTCCCCGTCCCGGCAGGGTGCCGGAACAGAGACTTCTGTCCCCCGAATTGGAGTTTCGCGATGGCGGCGGCGCCCCTGGAGTCTTTCTGGAGTTTCGTCAAGTTGTATCGCATTTTTAGGTCGAAAGGGCTTATATAGGCGAAGAGTCGGAGTCAGAGGGGCCACGGGGCCCCCTCACACCAGGCCGGCGCGGCCAGGGTGGAGCCCGCGCGGCCACCATGTGTGGGGCCCCTAGGGCACCCCTCTGGTCCCACTTTGACTTTCTGGAAGGTTCCGGGAAAAATAAGATGCTGGGTCTTCGTTTCGTCGAATTCCGAGAATATTGCCCGAACAGCCTTTCTGGAACCAAAAACAGCGTAAAAACAGCAACTGGCACTGTGGCATCTTGTTAATAGGTTAGTTCCGGAAAATGCATAAAAACATTATAAAGTGTGAGCAAAACATGTAGGTATTGTCATAAAACTAGCATGGAACATCAGAAATTATGGATACATTGGAGACGTATCAAGCATCCCCAAGCTTAGTTCCTGCTCGCCCTCGAGTAGGTAAACGATAAAAAGAATAATTTCTAAAGTGACATGCTACCAACATAATCTTAATCATACTATTGCAAATCATATGAGATGAACGAAGTGACTCAAGGCAATGATCTATATTTGCTAACAAATAGATAACATATAGCAAAACTTTTCATGAATAGTACTTTCAAGACAAGCATCAAAAGTCTTGCATAAGAGTTAACTCATAAAGCAATAAATTCAAAGTGAAGGCATCGAAGCAACACAAAGGAAGATTTAAGTTTCAGTAGCTTGCTTTCAACTTTCAACATGCATATCTCATGGATAATTGTCAACACAAAGTAATATGATGAATGCAAATAAGCAAGTATGTAAGAATCAATGCACAGTTGACACAAGTGTTTGCTGCTAAGATGGAAGGAAATAGGTAAACTGACTCAACATAAAAGTAAAAGAATGGCCCTTCACAGAGGGAAGCAGGAATAAAATCATGTGCTAGAGCTTTTCAAGTTTTGAAATCATATAGAGAGCATAAAAGTAAAATTTTGAGAGGTGTTTGTTGTTGTCAACGAATGGTAGAGGGCACTCTAACTACCTCATCAACCAGACTTTCAAGAGCGGCTCCCATGAAGGACGTTATCTCTACCAGCAAGGTAGATCATCCCTCTTCTCTTTTGTTTACACATGTACTTTAGTTTTATTTATTAGATGACACTCCCCCAACCTTTTGCTTACACAAGCCATGGCTAACCGAATCCTGGGTGCCTTCCAACATTCACATACCATGGAGGAGTGTCTATTTGCAAAATTAAGTTGCTTACTGATAGATCAGGGCAAAACATGTGAAGAGAATTATTAATGAAGGTTATTAATTGGGGCTGGGAACCCCGTTGCCAGCTCTTTTTGCAAAATTATTGGATAAGCGGATGAGCCACTAGTCCATTGGTGAGAGTCTGTCAGAAGTAAATGACAAGATCGAAAGATAAAACACCACATACTTCCTCATGAGCTATAAAACATTGACACAAATAAGAGATGATAGCTTTTGAATTGTTTAAAGGTAGCACATGAAGTATTTACTTGGAATGGCAGGAAATACCACATAGTAGGTAGATATGGTGGACACACATGGCATAGGTTTTTGGCTCAAGGTTTTGGATGCACGAGAAGCATTTCCTCTCAGTACAAGGTTTGGGCTAGAAAGGTTGTTTGAAGCAAACACAAGTATGAACCGGTACAGCAAAACTTACATAATAACAAATTGCAAGCATTATAAAACTCTACATTGTCTTCCTTGTTGCTAAACACTTTACTAGAAAATATCTAGACCTTAGAGAGACCAATCATGCAAACCAATTTTCAACAAGCTCTAGGGTAATTCTCCACTAATAGGTTTAAACTACATGATGCAAGAGAAACATGATCTACTTGAGAGCTCAAAACAATTGCCAAGTATCAAATTATCCAAGACAATATGAAGCATTTTCTATTTCCAACCAAATAACAATAAGTGCAGCGGTTTTCAACTCCGCCATGAACATTAAAATAAAGCTAAGAACATCATTGTTCATATGAAAAAGCGGAGCGTGTCTCTCTCCCACACAAGGATTGCTAGGATCCGAATTTATTCAAACACAAACAAAAATAAAAACACACAGACGCTCCAAGTAAAGCACATATGATGTGACTGAATAAAAATATAGTTTCAATAGAAGAAACCTGATAAGTTGATGAAGAAGGGGATGCCTTGGGCATCCCCAAGCTTAGACGCTTGAGTCTCCTTGAAATATGCAGGGATGAACCACGGGGGCATCCCCAAGCTTAGAATTTTCACTCTTCTTGATCATATATCATCCTCCTCTCTTGACCGTTGAAAACTTCCTTCACACCAAACTTCTCATAAACTTCATTAGAGGGGTTAGTACTCAAAAAAAAACTTTAATCCACTTTGGCCCTGTAGTGACACATTACAAGAACTCAATAAAACATTAGCTACAGCTCTCCACGTCTAGAAAGCCTCACTTAAAGTCCACAAGAGACAATGCAAAAAACAGAGTCAGAATCTGCCAAAACAGAACAGCCAGTAAACACGAATTTTAAAATGGTACTTCCGTTGCTCAAATCAGATAACTCAAAACTAATAAAAGTTGCGTACGTATCTGAGGATCACGCACGTAAATTGGCAGATTTTTCTGAGTTTCCTACAGAAACGTCTGCGCGAATTCGTGACAGACAGCAAATCTGTTTCTGCGCAGTAATCCAAATCTAGCATCAACTTTACCATAGAGACTTTACTTGGCACAGAAACATGATAAGGAGAGGTTGCTACAGTAGTAAACAACTTCCAAGACTCAACAAAACAAAAATTTCTGTAGTAAAATAAACACATGGGTTATCTCCCAAGAAGTTCTTTCTTTATAGCCATTAAGATGGGCTCAGTAATTTCAATGATACTCTCGCAAGAAATAAGAGTTGAAGCAAAAGAGAGCATGAAGAAGCAAATTCAAAACACATTTAAGCCTAACCCACTTCCTATGAAAAGGAATCTTGTATACAAATAAATTCATGAAGAACAAAGTGACAAGCGCAAGAAAATAAAACAGGAGTAACTTCAAATTTTTCAGCATATAGAGAGGTGTTTTAGTACCATGCAAATTTCTACAACCATATTTTCCTCTCTCATAATAATTTTCAGTAGCTTCATGGATAAACTCAACAATATAACTATCACATAAAGCATGCTTTTCATGATCCATAAACACATAATTTTTATCAAGCTCGAAATAATAGGATTAAAACTTTCAAACCCACTTTTATCAATAATATAACAAGATGATTGATCAATCTCAAAAGATATGGGACTCATAGATAAAGTCAAGAACTCTCCAATCCCTTTTTCATTAGTAGTACAATTAATATTATCAAGTAACATAGGACCATCATCTAGAGATTTATCATAAACATTTGCCAAGCAAAACTCTTTAGTACCATGCATTTCGACATCAGGCACAAACAAAGCATTATCATAAGATTTATCAAAGTAGCATGGATTATCATAGATAACAGTAGCATAATTATTCTCACAAGTTTTACTCGTAGGTAATATTTCAAGAGAATCCACAGGAACATAACATTCAACCTCCTTCGGTAAGCATGGAGGACAATCAAATAGTGTAAGGGATAAAGAGTTACTCCCATTAGAAGGTTGGCATGGGTAGCTAATCCATTCTTCCTCCTTTTGTTCATCACTCTCCTCTTCTTTTTCATTCAATGAGCTTTTAGGTTCATCAATTTCCTCCTCTTTTTCATCCAATGAGCTTTCAGTGTTCATCAATTTCTTCTTCCACTCGGTTCCCGCAAATTGTGAGTGCATTCTTGTGCATTAATGAGTCTCTCTTTATAATCAATGATATAAGGATTATCACCGTAGCTTTCTATGCAAAAATTAAGGATAGAAGAGACATAATCTTTAAGGTCCTTACAAACAAGCACAAGTTTCATAATTTTTAGACATGAATGATTCTATCTCGCAGGCTCCCATAAATATGACAAATTGTTCTACCTCTTCGAACCCAAAATGAATATAGCTATTCCAATTATAGTTCTTAATTAAAATTTCCTCACTAAAGCCACATTGAAATTTAAGATGTTTGGTATCCTCGTTCGAGCAACAGTTTATATCATGGCGTTTAAGCAAGATTTTAGCAATTGTATTTAATTTTTCTATCACAAAGACTCATAACTTTTCCCGTTCTTGATTCTCTATAATTGTTATATAATTCTATCAGCTCCAAATAGGTTGTAGGTTCTCCCATAATAGCAGTTTTTAATTTTTAGGTTTTTCAAATTTTTATGGATTTTCGGGTATATAGGGAAAATAAAACAAGACAAAACTAACTAGACAAAAATAAACTAAGCAAAATAATACTAGACAGAAATAAACTAGCAAGACAAAATAAAATAAAAGCTGAGAGAGAGGTAGAGTGTACTCCCCAGGTGAACTTATGAGTAGAGCTATGCCTCCCCGGCAACGGCGCCAGAAAATAGTCTTGATAACCCACAAGTATAGGGGATCGCAATGAGTCTTCGAGGGAAGTAAAACCCAAATTTATTGATTCGACACAAGGGGAGGTAAAGAATACTTATAAGCCTTAACAACCGAGTTGTCAATTCAGCCGCACCTGGAAAAGCACTAGTAACAGGGTGATGTGAAAGCAAGCAGTAATATGAGAGCAAGTAGTAACAAGAACACAGCAGCAGTAGCAGTAATATGAGAGCAATGGCACCAGAAAATAGTTGATACTACTTCTAATGACATGTAGAACGAGTGTATGATGATGAGAGATGGACCGGAGTTCCCAGCTATCTACACTAGTGGTAACTCTCCAATAACAAGTGTTGGGTAAACAAATTACAGTTGGGCAATTGATAGGATTGAAATAGCATTAAGACAGAATATCAAGATTATTAATCATGTAGGCATGTTTTTCATATATAGTCATACGTGCTCGCAATGAGAAACTTGTACAACATCTTTTGTCCTACCAGCCAGTGGCAGCCGGGCCTCTAGGGAATCTACTGGAAATTAAGGTACTCCTTTTAATAGAGCACCGGAGCAAAGCATTAACACTCCGTGAAAACATGTGATCCTCATATCTAAGCCTTCCCCTCCGGTTGTCCCAATTTCTGTCACTTTGGGGCCTCGGGTTCCGGACATAGACATGTGCAAACAACTTGTAGATACAATCTAAGCAATAAGTATAGAGCTTAAATCTAAGATCATGCCACTCGGGCCCTAGTGACAAGCATTAAGCATAACAAGATTGCAAAGCAACAATAACTTCACAAACTTTATAGATAGACTAATCATAATGTAACAATCCATCGGATTCCAACAAACACAACACCGATTACATCGATGAATCTCAATCATGTAAGGCAGCTCATGAGATCATTGTATTGAAGTACATGTGGGAGAGAATACCAACTAGCTACAGCCTAGAACCCGTAGTCCATGGGGGAACTACTCACGGAGCATGATGGAGGCGGTGGCGTTGATGGAGATGGCTTCCGGGGGCACTTCCCCGTCCCGGCAGGGTGCCGAAACAGAGACTTATGTCCCCCGAATTGGAGTTTCACGATGGCGGCGGCGCCCCTGGAGTCTTTCTGGAGTTTCGTCAAGTTGTATCGCGTTTTTAGGTCGAAAGGGCTTATATAGGCGAAGAGTCGGAGTCAGAGGGGCCACGGGGCCCCCTCACACCAGGCCGGCGCGGCCAGGGTGGAGCCCACGCGGCCACCATGTGTGGGGCCCCCAGGGCACCCCTCTGGTCCCACTTTGACTTTCTGGAAGGTTCCGGGAAAAATAAGATGTTGGGTCTTCGTTTCGTCGAATTCCGAGAATATTGCCCGAACAGCCTTTCTGGAACCAAAAACAACGAAAACAACAGAATCGGCACCGTGGCATCTTGTTAATAGGTTAGTTCCGGAAAACGCATAAAAACATTATAAAGTGTGAGCAAAACATGTAGGTATTGTCATAAAACTAGCATGGAACATCAGAAATTATGGATACGTTGGAGACGTATCACTCCGTGATACTCACTTCATCCAATTGAAGTTTGTATACCTATCTAGTATTTCACGGACTAGCAAAACTCTTTGGTTTGTATCTAGTATACATCCTTCATACACACTTCTGGTAAGGAATGTATTTCTGCCATCCTACTATCATATCTCATGAAAGAAATATGTAGCGATTACTAGAATAATCCATATAGACTACAAGCATCGCTACGGAAGATCTAATCTTATCGTAGTCAACTCTTTGAACTTTGTCGTAAACAACTTTTCGACAAGTCGATCTTCTTCAAGGATATTGTATCCAAGTCCATCAATTTTATAGATCCATTTACTTTCAAAAAGTATTCACCTATCTTGGATTTCATGGCGCATAGCCATTTTAACGGAGTCAGGGCCCATCATAACTTCTTTGTATGTAGTTGGTTTATCATTGTTCAAAATCAATCCTTTGTCCACAAATCATTTATTTGATCACAAAGTAAACCACATCTACAAGGTTCAATAGGTACTTTGATCTCCATGACTATAACACTTTATAGACATGGGAGCCACGATCGTCGTGGCCGCTTCCGGAACCATTTCCGATGTTGCGCTACTCTGATAATCATGCTCAGGTTCATAAACCTTATCAAGTTCCATTGTCCTCCCACTAAAATACTTCGCTAGAAACAGTTTCTTGGAAATAAGTAAGAAACATCGACAAACACTTTTGTCTTTGACTTCATAGTGGAAAGAATTCCCAATCAATACTCTAGGATAACCAACAAAGACACTCATCTGATTTTGGTTGTAAACTTATTTACTTATGCTATGCATACCAAAATTTAAGAAATAACTATTAGGGTTTATACCCATGCCATAACTCGTATGGTGTCATTTCAACGGATTACGATGACGCTCTATTCAGTGTAAAAGCGGTAGTCTCTAAAGAATAATCCACAAAATATAATGGCATCATCTTATTTTATCTCATCATTAACCCAACAGGTTTGGATACGTCTCTCGGATACTCCATCATCAGTATGATACTCGAAGAAACGTGAGGTTGTAGAATGATTTCATAACTCTCTTAGATGTTCGCTAAAACTCATAATTCAAATATTTCCACCATGATCCAATCACAATATTTGACATTTCTATTACGATGATTTCCACTTCATGCTGAATTTTATTTGAATCCATTCAAATGTTTCAAATTTCTTCCTTATCGAATAAATATATCCACATATATACCCTCAATTCATTGTTGGAAGTTTTCATGAAGTAGAAGAATCTCCCTCACACAACTATGTCCAGTGAACCATATACATCATCATGTATGTTTCCACTAAATTAGTTGCCCGTTCAACTCTTGGCCTATGAACGGTATTTAAGTCATTCTCTTCAGAAGAGATTTGCAAGCGCCAAACGATTCAAAAATTGAATGACTCCAAAAATCCATTTGCATGGAGTTCCTTCACGCGTTCATGTCTAACATGACCTAAATGGCGGTTCCACTAATAAGTGGAATTCACATCATTTGCCTTATGGCATTTTACCGTCAGTGTTATGCATGTGTGCTAAACCATAAAGATTTATAATAACTCATCCATCATACATGGAATGCTGTTACAATTTGAACAACTCATTGTTTTTCGTTTAACCAAAACAAAACAACAATTATAAAGTTCTATATTATAAATCTGAATGGCTAGACAGAATGCCAACGACGAACATAATAACACTTTATTTTTGTTCCAGACGTGCATCCATATCATATTCCTTTTCAGTCACTTAGGCCAGTCTATTCTTGTATTGCGTTGTTTTGTATGACACCTCATACCAACCAATATGGTACAAATACTCAAGAATTTTATTGTGTGACCAAACAAGGAATACATTCATAACATGTATATTTTCTATATACACCTGAGCTAGACTTTCTAGTCTTTTCTTTCTTTCTGCCAAAATCTTTTGTAGTTTCTCTTTTAGCTTTCCTCATTCTCTGAAAACACTTCACCTCCAATAACTTCTAGGTCCATTGGTCAAATACCAATAACCTTGAGGTTCTTACTTTGAAGTTGATCATCACATGACAAATGTTCCAGATTTCACTATTAGTAACCTTTTAATGTGATGAACAATTTCACTCATAATTTTTATCCATCAAATCATGACGACTTTCCGAGACCATGTCTGTACATGCTAGGCTCGTAAAGTTTAACCTTAGTATTCGTATGTGCAAATCTGGCTTGCACCCGTTGTATGCACAAGTAGAATCTATAACACCCGATCATCACGTGATGTTTTAGAAACGACGAGTCTTAGCAACGATGCATACTAAGGACGATCACTTCATGGATGTGCGAATATCGTTAGTGCCCAACTAGTTGGAGGATTGGTACGCCTGGCGTCTTCAACCTTCGTACATTCCCATAAAACTTATGAGTTTATGTAGTCTCACTAGATTATATTCTATAATCTTGCAATAAGGTCCTAGATATCACATATATCTCATACCTTACTTATTTCTGGAAACAAAATTTCCAGCTCCTTACTTTTCATACGGATTTGAATTTCAAGTTTCACGGAGACAAGATGATTTTAGGTACAAATTGAAACCTTGCTCTTTGAATCATTAATGTGAGGTTTACTAAAAATTTGCATTAGGACTTAATCATATCTTGATTATTTAACAATACGGTACCAGTCCGTAAAGTTACTTGCCAGACTTAACAGCTTTTAATTCAAAATACTATTCAGACTATGTTCATGATAATTTGACTTCATTTTTAATTCTTAAATTAACTAGGTGAACTCCCACTCAAAACAACATCCCTCGCATTGTCTTAGTGATTACACGAACCAAATCCTCTACACCAAGTCCGATCTTCACGAGAAAAGATGTAGCTTCAAAGGCGAACACTCAAAGTGTCCATCATATCATTCATATGACTCATGCTCTACCTTTCGGTATCCCGTGTTCCGAGACCATGTCTGTACATGCTAGGCTCGTCAAGGCAACCTTAGTATCCGCGTGTGCAAATCTGGCTTGCACCCGTTGTATGCACATGTAGAGTCTATCACACCCGATCATCACGAGATGCTTCGAAACGACAAGTCTTAGCAACGGTGCATACTAAGGATGAACACTTTATTATCTTGATATTTAGTGAGAGGGATCATCTTATAATGCTACCGTCGCGATCTAAGCAAGATAACATGCATAAAGGATTAACATCACATGCAATTCATAATATGTGATATGATATGGCCTTTTTTCTTGTGCTTTTGATCTCCATCTCCAAAGCACATGATCATGATCTCCATCATCACCAGCATTGCACCAAGGTCCATGGCGCCGCTTCATGGTTGTCCATCACTTATAGCTACTATGACAACTACTTGTAATACAACTATTACATGATGAATAGACACGCAGGTCTTTAACAAAAATTAAAGGCATCCATTAGGCTCCTGCCGGTTTCCATAATACAACAATGAACATCTCATACATCAAATATAATCATCATCACATCATGGCCATATCACATCACCAAACCCTGCAAAAACAAGTTAGACGCCTCTAATTTGGTTTGCATATTTTACGTGGTTTAGGGTTTTCGAGTAAGATCCGATCTACCTACGAACATGAACCACAACGATGATACTAGTGTTGACAATAGAAAGTGCAAATTGGAATCTTCACTATGGTGGGAGAGACAGACACCCGCAAAGCCACTTATGCAATACAAGTTGCACGTCAAGCGTGGAGCAAGTCTCATGAGACGCGGTCATGTAAAGTTAGCCCGGGCCGCTTCATCCCACCATCCCGCAAGATGCAAAGTACACAAACTAAAGCAACAAAAGCATAAACGCCCACAAAACCATTGTGTTCTACTCGTGCAACAGATCTATGCATAGACATGGCTCTGATACCACTGTTGGGGTTCGTTGCATAGAAAACAAAAAATTTCCTACCGCAAAGACGAATAAATCCAAGATCTAATCTATGGAACACCCAAGATCTAATCTACAAGATCGGAGCAATGAGATTGATGTGAGACTAACCCTCGAAGATTTCCAAAGCCTACGAGATTAGATCTCGTTGTTGGTGTAGACGATCGTCCCCGTCGTCGCAATTCGGCGGCACTTCCTTACTCGGTCGCGCGTACGGTGTCGATGAAGCCCCTTCCTCTCCCCGTTCCAGCGGGCAGCGGAGGTGTGGTAGATCTCCACGGAATCCCAGCAGCACGACGGCGTGGTGGTGGTGGTGGAGAAGAATTACTGCAGGGCTTCGCCTAAGCCTGCGCAGTATATGGAGGAGGAAGAGAGGGAGGCGGCCAGGGTTTCTGGATTGGTGTGGTGGCCGGCCACCCCCTCCCCTCTTTATATAGGGGGAGGGGTCGGCCTAGGGTTCCCCTTGGGCCCCACCTATCCCTTGGCCAGCCATGGGGGGGGGAGAATTTTCTTCCCCCTCAAGCCTTCCCCTTATCTCTTCGTTTAAACACTTTATTTTAGAGATAGATCTTATCTCTAGATTTAAACCATTTAAATTAAGAGATAGATCTTATCTCTAAGGGGTAGGCCAGCCTGGGGCCACATGTCATAGTGCGCAAGCCCCACCATTCCATGTGGCGCCTACGTGGCCTCTCCCGGGGTGGTGGGCCCATTGGTGACCCTCTAGAACCTTCTAGAAGCTCCGGTCAAAACACCGGACTTTTTCCCGAACCCCGGAAAATGACTTCCCTTATATGAATCTTATTCTCTGGACCATTCAGGACCTCCTCGTGATGTCCTGGATCCCATCCGAGACTCTGAACAAAAACTTCGAACTCCATCTCATATTCCAAATCTACTTATGCGGCATCGAACCTTAAGCGCGTCACCCTACGGTTCGTGAACTATGTAGACATGGTCGAGACTCCTCTTCGAGCAATATCAAATAGCGGGATCTGCAGATCCATAATGGCTCCCACATATTCAACGATGACTTAGTGATCGATTGAACCATTTACATACGATGCCGATTCCCTTTGTCACGCGATATTTTACTTATCCGAGGTTCGATCATCGGTATCTCCATACCTTGTTCAACCTCGTTACCGACAAGTAATCTTTACTCGTACCGTGGTATGTCATCTCCTATGATCCAATCATATGCTTGCAAGCTAATCAGACGACATTCCACCGAGAGGTCCCAGAGTATATCTATCCGTCATCAGGATGGACAAATTCCACTATTGATCCATATGCCTCAACTCACACTTTCCGAATACTTAATCCCATCTTTATAACCACCCATTTACGCAATGGAGTTTGATGTAATCAAAGTACCCTTCCGGTGTAAGTGATTTACATGATCTCATGGTCGAAGGACTCAGGCAACTATGTATCGAAAGCTTATAGCAAATTGAACTTAATGACTTGATCTTATGCTACGCTCATTTGGGTGTGTGTCCATTATATCATTCACCTAATGACATAACCTTGTTATTAATAACATCCAATGTTCATGATCAAGAAACCATGATCATCCATTAATCAACAAGCTAGTTGTACAAGAGGCTTACTAGGGACTCCTTGTTGTTTACATAACACACATGTATCAATGTTTCGGTTAATACAATTATAGCATGGGATGTAAACATTTATCATGAACACTAAGATATAACAATAACTAATTTATTATTGCCTCTTGGGCATATCTCCAACACGACCATCATAGTTCATCCATTTCCTCTTGAATCCCCTCTATAGTCATAGCCATCACCTTGTAATAGAGATCTCCTTGAGAATTAACGACCATTGTAAGAATATTGCGGTTTCAACCCAAGTATTTGCAACAATGATTTCTATCTTTGATCTTGTTATAATGCGTGAGTAGTCCTCATGGGCTGCGGATTGGGGTGAATCCTTGCAGCGCTTATATGGATATAATCTTATGAGTTTGTGCAGAAATTGAATAAGAGCTTTACAATCTTGTATCCTTGTCTCTTTTCCTCGATTCGAGCACCTGCAGGTAGCCATATCTCTCGGGATCAATCAAGGGAAGAGGTGGAATGAGTGGAGAACGTCGTGCTATCTCGAAACCTCGGTGACGGAAAGGAGAAAGTAACATTACACATTTAGTAATTCGCTTGGAATAAACGGCACACTCATCTATCTTAATGATTTGGTTTGTTTTAATTAATAGTTGTTGTTACTCATGGTTGTGGGAACAATGGTTGGATCAAGAGGCTATTGTCACCTCTAGTTTAGGGGCAATAGTATTTATGGATGTGCTGCTCACAAGTCTCTTATCACTATTTTATTTACTACACAATATTGTATTTCATTTCTATATGCATGTATGCATAACTGCAAGAGAATCCTTGACCCTGTCATATCTCTTCATCCATTGAACACAACACCAAACAAAGTAAACTGGAAAGGTCCGGTAAACGTAAGATAAAATAACTAGAAAGTCTTGTAGACGTGTCCTTCATACCACTTTAGGAGTGCTTCCCAAGGTTCGATTAAACCTAGTTCTTCTAGGAAAAAGCTTACAATACTACAATCCATAATCCGGATCGAAGGTATCATTGGACGGATATGGATCCGCCGCCACACCCATGGGGTACCACCACCAAGCGGAGGAGCTCCAACTCCATCGTTGATGCGCAGGGATCGTCGCTGGAAGGCCACATCACCGTGCCACCGCGGAGACTTGATGTTTTTAGCGGCGATGCAAGGAGAGGGAGGTCGCTACCAGTGAAAAAAATACACGCCACCAAAACCGCGCGGTCTTTACCCGGTAGTGTCTCCGGACGGCGGCGAGAGAGAAGGAGGAGGGATGGGAGGACTGCAGTAGCCGGTTTCTAGGGTTAGGGATTAGGAGGAGGAGGGTCTAAGACCCTTTTCCAAAATTTTGTATTATCATTGTACAAAACCCCTGCCTTGTTACCACATCGTATTTTTTTCTCGCAGCCTCCAGGCTCCATGAGCCCTTTAGTCCACGAGGCCTATGTATGTTCTACCACAAGAACTATGGGAGAGCAGTGCCTTCGGACTAGGGCTTCCTGCCTCCAGTCGTCGGCGCCACCGGTCTGCCTCGCCTCTTGTGGCTTTAGAGCCATGGAGACCCGGTGGATCTCGGTCCTTGTCGTCGGGAGGGATTTGTTTCTTGATGTTTTCCTTTGTCCTTTTTAGGGTTTGTAACCTATTAATGAAGGTGTGACGGTGGCAACTTACTGAACATGGAATAAAATCCTATGTGCCTAGCCCCCGTCCCGGTGGTGCGTCTAGCGTCCCCGGTGGGCATGTGGAGGTTTGTCACCGGCGGATCTCATCAGATTTGGTCGGTGTTACTTCTAATATACGCTTCTCTTCATCGATGATGGTAGCTTCTCTCATGCACTAGTACTTCAGGGTCTTAGCATGATGGCTTCCTATCTATGTACTACAACAAGCTTTGCTCGCTCCGATGAGGGAGGGGCGGGGATGGCAACGTGCCTTCGTCTCATTCAAATTCTTGTAGTCATCTCTAGGTAGTCCAAGGACATGTTTGTATTTTCTATTATTATTTGGATTCCTTGTCAACATGTTGAATATTATGAATAGATCAGTGAACGTTTCAAAAATAACTAGCCGGCTAACTGATTCTATACGTGTGATTGGGAAATATACAAACACGATGTTAAGAGCTCGCTCCCAAGCGGTGTCCGCTAGAAGAGCTGGTTTGAGCATTTGGGGGATGCCGCCTCCGTGGTGCTGCTTTTTGGAGCGCATCTATTCCTAGTTACGTACCCTCACAAAAATTGAAAAAAATAAATTTGAATAGAAAGACAAATTCTCATTCGACTTTATTATATATTACAAAATTCGAATGAAATTCTTTCAAACTTAAACCTGAACTAAAATAGAACTTGTAGTCATCTTCATCGACATCATTTATCTTGTGGCACATGTTGGTGTGGTCGTCGGAGGGTTTGTCCTTCACCTCGCCGCTAGGTCTCGCTTCGCCGTCGTAGCGTGTGACGTCGGTGAGCAGCTTGCCCCGGTGTCGCGGATGGACCCGCTGGGTCGTGCAATCATGTCTTCGATATTTCCCGCCCAGGCGAGTGGTCGTTCAACGACAACATGAACGCGACGTTGTATCCCGGTGTGTTGTCGGGACCGTCGCTGCTAGCGATGAGGTGCTACAGGCAGAGGAGCGCCACCACACCTTCGTGGAGGCATTGGTCTCCCCGTCCTCCACCTTTACCTCTCGCTTCGCCTGACGAAGGCCGATGCTGCCTGCCGTGTTGGCTCATGGATCGTGATGCCGCGGCTGCGCCTCGTACTGGAGATGCTCTAAGGCTGGGTGTAGTATAAGGCCCGTTCTATGGAACAGTAGATATTCCCTATTCTTACTTCCAAAACAAAATTAACATTCCCTATTAGTTTTAACCACAGAAATTACTGCGTCTGAGCTAAGGTCATTTATTTTGTGTACAACTTTTTAACATAGAAGTGCTTGACTTGTCCTTGTATTTTGTTTTTTGCAGTTTATTTTCTCTAGTATATATTTTCTTTTTGGTCTCGGTGATCCCTTTTCTATTCACCATTATATTATATGACATACCTACCATTATGTTTCCATTAATTACCCATTGTTCTATATATATATAACTGTATGAATGTGTAGAGAAAGTAATACAAGGACGAGGAGTGTGTCAATTCAGTAGGAAGCACCGAAGCAGCCATACTGGCCAGTTCAAGCTATTACTTTCTGTTGAGCCTCTTGTGCCTTCCTTTTTGTTTTATTAGCTGTAGGGTGACCAAGAAAGAATATGAACCACACCATGTCGCACAAATGTATATGACAGCTGACAAGAGTACGTACACGAATAGGGTTGGGAGGCATCTGGACAAAAAAATAGAAAGGGAGGAGAAACTGAAGTGCACAATAACATATCGCTTGTCATTGCGCTCAAACCTACTCCATCCGTTTGCAAATGTAAGAGTTTAATCATCTTCTTTGATTCACCTACTTTAGTATGTATCTAGTCTAATTTTAGCATATAGGTTCATCAACTTTAGCTTGTATCTAGTCTAATTTAAAAGTAGTACAACATCCTACATTGATGCACGGAGGAAGTAGACCAAAATTTAGCTATGCGCCCGGGTACCAGGGGGATGGGTGCTTGACGAGAATCCCACGCGCGGGCCAGAATCATCTGTCTGACTCTTGTCCAACAATGGCGCTGCCAAATTTGTCCATTGCTCTACTGGTGTTTGTTTGACAGAGGATTGGGGTGAGGGGCGTTTTGTCACTGCTCGTTAGCAGACATAGTTGTGTGTATGCACGTGTGGATTGATATGTACTAATACGTCTTTAGCCGCGTCTAGAAAGGGTAATATCTTGTACCAATTCATGTACATGTGCAGTTGTCACTGCTGGAGTAGTATTTCGAAAGAAAAAAAATTCTCAGATCCGATGAACGCTTCAGCAAAACCTAAGAGCATCTCCAGTTGGGTCCCTCAAAAAACGTCTGGCATACATGATTTGGGACACGTTTGGGACCGCGCCGGACAAAAAAAGACCAAAAATCTATATAAAAAGAGACCCTTTCCAGCCGTGTCACTCAAATAGCGTCCGGATGCATGCATTTTAATAGAGGGGACCACCCCATGTGGAAAAAGTAGGTGAGAGAAAGAGTGGGAAAAGAAAATGGCATGTGGGGACTAGGGGCTGCATGCATGCATGTGGACGTTGTTTTTGTGTCTGGCGTCTCCGGTAGAGACTCTGTAGAGACTCTATAGAGACTCTGTCTATAGAGTCTCTACCGGGGACGCCGGACACAAAGTAAGGCGTCATTTAGCTTTGGGGGACGCGACTGGAAAGATTTTTTCTCCATTTCTTGTCCGCAGTCCCCCAAACACGCGACTGGAGATGCTCTAACTAGCTATAATATTTTAACGTCCTGATCTTGCCTTCCGTTTCTTACAAAGATCTATAGCAGCCAACATGCCAAAGTAACTAAGGATAAAACGGAATAGACCATTAGTTTCAGAACATTTTCGCAACAACTTAGTAGATCATCCATGGTTCTGTAAAACAAAACAAATCCAATGGGTGATCAAATGAAGTTCAACACTCCCTAGGGTGAAAGAATTGTGAGTGTGATCTTCAAACAAGAGAAAGAATCGGATTCAATAGTATGTACATATTAACACAGAAAACAAGTAAATGCATATACTACACAATTTAGATATCGCAAACAAAACACTAGAAGGACAAGAAGCTAAGATACTTTTTTTTTGCTCTAAAGAGAAAGAAGCCACTGAAATAGAGATTTTTTTTCGAAATGCAGAGTTTAACCCCGGCTTCTACATCATGATGATGCACACGGTCTTTTATTAAAAAGTAGTAGTATAAAATACTCTTACAACTCGCACATCTCAATCATCGCCTATAGTTGATACAAAAATCAACCAGCGAAACAAAAAGAACATAGTAAAACTACACATCACCGTAGCCTCCTAGTATGACGCCAGCCAGCCTGGCACAAGATATCCTGAGCGACCGTCTGGAGCCGTGTGCATCCAGAAACCATGGCATCCCGTTGTCCCTCCGGCGAAAGGAGAGCCCATAGCTGAACCCAGTGTGCCATCATATGGATAACCTGCAAGTAATGAAAAGTTTGTTTCTTGTTAAAGATAATATCATTTCCTGCCTTCCAAATAGATCAACATAAAGCAGAAACCCAATACGGATGAAAGCTTTAGATTATCTATCTACTCCATTCAACCAAGTACCAAACATATTTGTAATATTGGTTGAAGGTGGAAGATCAAAAGTGAAATTAACCGTACGCCAAAGAAATTTAGCTAATGGACACTGAATGAACAGATGTTCAACGGTTTCCTGTTCCCAACAAAAAACACACTTCATAGATCCATTCCAATTCCGTCTAGCTAATTATCTTTAGTTAGTAAGACCTTGTTACCAAGAAACCACATGAATATTCTTATTTTTAGAGGGACTTTAACTTTCCACAAATATTTTCTCAGGTATGGGGTGTGATCACTCATAAGATCCTCATACATAGATTTTATCGTAAATCTACCATTTGCTGTCAACCCCCGAACAAAGCGATCATGTTCATCATTTAGATTGACCGTCATTAGTTTTTGGCATAATTGTAACCACAAAGTCCGTCTGTTTCCCAACAACGCCCGTCTGAAACTAATATTCAACGGGGTTTGAGCCAACACGTACATGAGCTACCGTTACATTTTTATGACGCACAATATTATATAACGACGGATATTGATTCGCTAGAGGGGTTTTCCCTAACCAAATATCTTCCCAGAAACGAGTATTCATTCCATTTCGAATTTTAAAAAAACCTCTATTAAAAAACTCCTCCTTCACTCGCATTAATCCCTTTCAGAAGGAAGAATCTGTGGGCTTAGGTTGTACTGCCGATAAGGTCTTGTGTCTTAAGTATTTGTTGTGTAACAACTCCTACCACACCCCGTCCTCATTAAGCAATTTAAATAACCATTTACTCAATAGACAGCTTAATGTTTTCATTGCTCGTGTAAAATAATCACTTCCACTACAAATCCTCTTATGTTACGACTAAATGAGCCGGTTGTATTCGTATCTACTTGGGCTAAGACCCGCACGTACTGGACAAAGAACGATATGCATAAATCAATAGTTTTGCCTCTGCTACACCTAGCTGCGCTTTTATCACAATAGGATTTTAAACTAATCCAATATTTTTTTTTTGCTTATAAACTAATCCAATATTTGTATTTAATATTTCATAATTTAATCAGTAACACAGATTGTATGTGTTCTAGGAATATATATTTATATGAGTGATTTAGTTTAATCGATATTGCAAGTGCTTCTCCAAACTGTTTGGGGATGGGGGGTGTATAGTTAGAGCAAGCCCTTTTTTTCTTCTTCTTTGGATGGTGTATAGGAGGTGCAGAAACAAGAACATGTCTGCTTACAGTTTCCGTACGTGGAGCAACCAGCCAAACCATGGTGGTAAAAATTTCCAAATAAATAACAAACTTGTACATCAGAAAGAAGGGAACAACCACGGCAGACTTGTGTTGTGTGACACTCTAATAATAAGTGATCTAGGGAACTTATGCAACCATACGTCCATATGCGTACAGTATATAAACGGCACCAAATTCAAAAGACGACGAGCAGAGAGAAGATCATGTAGACGAGGCAGCAGGCGTAGGCAATGAGCCCCCTATGCTCGTCGGCGGCGCCAGATGCTAGCAGCCTGGTGCAGACCCTGGTTGACCAGAGCACGAACCCCAGGGCGATGCCGAAGATGAGCCGACCGCCCCGTGGCAGGAAGAGGGAGACCGCGGAGAAGATGACCATAGGGAGCATGCCGTACCCGACGAGGCTGAGGCACCTGTAGAGGCTGACATCGCCACGGCGTCCGTCCGAGAGCTTCGAGAAGACGAAGTAGAGGAAGACGGACGCGACGGTGACCCACCCGAGGGCGACCCCGAAGTGGAGCTTCCCGGCGAGGAGCTGGAAGAGGCCGAAGGAGAGCACGAACAGGAAGGGGCCGGAGAGGTCGGCGTTCTCGGCGTGGAGGGCCGGGTCGGCGGAGCGTAGCGGGTGGAGGATCGAGAGCGTCTTCCTCCAGACCAAACCCAGGTCGATGTCCAGCTCCTCGAGGAGCGGCCGCTCGTCGCCGGGAAACGTGGGCGCAGGTGGTTGCAAGGGGCCGGTGTCCGGGATTGGGTGGTGCTGCTGGCTGTAGTTGGGGATGGACACGTCGAAGACCACCGGCGGCACAGGGAAGTCCCACTCCATGGATGGCCACGGCGCGACGGCGAGGGTTTCGAGATCCGGGAGTTGGGTTTTGGACTCTGCAATTCCTTCCGACAGCGTGATCAGCGCAACGCTGTGTGCTTTCGTTAGGTTTTCGGTCTCTTTCGTTCGTTATTGGATTGACTCTGTTAATTCTGTACTACTACATAGGAAAGTAGGTAGATCGGTAGTCCGATCCAGAGGCCGGCGTCGGCCGGCCTCGTCCAGGACTGCTCATGGCTGCTAGTTTGTCTCTTTCCTTCCCAATCCTTTTCGAGAGTACGTCAAAGGCGTACCTTATCTTTATAGAAGGCAGAGGTTTGAATACAAGAGGCTACCACAAGTAGCACGAACTCCACACCGGCTAGTCCGTAGACAGCCACCAACGACAAAACAAACACAACAAGAAAAAACCTATCCTAAGGTATGCAACACAACCGCGTCTCAACCGGCGCTAGACGCATCCGAAGAACAACAACTCCAAAAGACTCTCCTTGTCAACGCACCATCAAAAGAGAAGATGGCGGAACTCGGACGGCCCCCAGAAGGTATCGTCTTTGACTTGCCAGCTGTGGCGTGCATGGCGCCCCTGCAAAAAAAAACCCTCGGAAAGCGGTGAGCACCGGAGGAAACGCAACAGGACCTCCAAAGCCATGTCTCCAAACGCGAAACTCCCAATAGAGGGAGAGGGACGACGTCGAGGACGCCGCCATCGCGCCAATCCGAAGGATCTAGGCTTTCACCCGGAGACAGCTACCAAACCAAGCGAGAGCGCAAGAGACGTCGACACTCCTCAGCGACGCCTCCAAGGAGGGGCACGACACCCGCGGGCGCCGTCGCCGTCGGCCCAACAAGTTAGGCTGGACTTTCATCCGTATCATCGCTCGTCTCCGCGCCTCCGAGGTTTGGGGCCACACTGCCCATGGAGTTTCGCACCGCCGCCATCGCAGCTTCTCAACATCGTGTTTGCCCGCCATGGCCTCCGACACGACTGCTCGAGCCAGCAGCACCACCCTCGACAGAGCACAACAGCAAAACTCCCCACCACCTCCGGCGAGTGTCAGGACGTCTGCGTCGGCACGCCCACTCCAGGCCAGCCAACCGACGACCCGGCCCTCAAAAGCCCAGATCTAGCTCGAGAAGGCCCAGATCGAGCCGCCCAACCTCCATCTCCCACGCCGGCACCACCGGGAGGCTTTGCTGCTCGTCCCCAACCCAGGGGCAGGCGGCTGATGCACCAGGGCACTCCACCCTGGCAAGCATCCTCCGCGCCGCCACCCCAAAGATTGGATCTTGCAACGCCGCCTCCTGGCCGGACCGCCGCACCCCCCGCTCCCCTCCTTGCTGCCTGCCAGGCTGTCAACACCCAGATTTTTAAGTCCAGATGCCTATTATGCCATTCATCGCAATCCCAGGAATATTGTTTTTGCGAGACATAATAGATTGATATCACAACACATCATTCATTTCAACACATAATTGTCTTCATAGAGGGATCACATGATCCAGTCTTAATACATCATAGTGGATCTAGAGATCCTATTACAAAACACATAGCGGAAGCAAGTAACGGTTGCGGTCCATCTGTTCCACAGGCAACTGTTGACGTCAGGAGTAGTCCTAGTTGTCGTAGACGTCCTGTTGTCCATCTTCCTCGTACTGCTGTTCTCCTTCATAGTCTGGCCATTTGAATAGCCAGGGACAAAGCCATGAGTACTTTAAAGTACTCGCAAACTAATACTAATGTAAGCACTATCAACTATAGTAAGGGGGTGCTAAGCTCTAAGTTTATTTGCATAAAGCCAGTTTTATTTCATAAGCATTTAGTAAAAGCCTCTTCATTTGCTAACTAACTCAAGTGGGAACATTAGTGTCATTCCCACCACTCTGTTGTGATTCAAGTCAAAGTCACCATTTCAAGTTCAAATCACAAGTCACCCTTCACATGTCACATTTTTGAAAATGGTCTGATGACGGAACAGTATGGCCTTTCCAATCGTCCGTAACCGTGGACGCGGCTATTCGAATAGTTCTACACTCGCAGAGGTCGTACACTTGTGCCACAACATTTGCAATAATCCGTCGTGGTTAATCGCCTCGATTTATCACACTCTGTGTGCGGACTACCAACCATAACCTTTCATTTACATAACCTAGTATAGGCACCTCTCCCCATGAGCTTGGCCTCCCAGTGAAGACAGACAGTCAGCCTGGGAACTGCACAGGGCTTGGGCCGGACATTCACCTCTTTTCACGTCATTTCACATCATTTCATATTTCTTTGGAGGCAGCCCTTGGCATAACCCCGATGACGCTTGTTTAGAGGGAACCCATACTAAGATACATAAACTTCCAGTTAAGCCCTTACCCATAATTAGGTATTGTGGGGGTACTTGCAAAATTGGAATGGTATCGCATCCGAACCCAACCATCAGTTTTTGTAAAATTCACCATGTCATGCACAAGTCATATTCACCTTCAAAATCTTTCAATAGAATGACTCATCATTCCAAGGTTTTCAAAGTCATGTCATTTCACATGTTCCCATCTAATGTAGTCAATTTTATTTATTTAGCACTAGCAACTAGTCATGGGGGGTGCTAACTAGCTTTGATTGTTCTAGGCTAACTTTGATACTCTTGTAGTATTCTATCTCTAGACCAAAGTTAACTATGAAAGCAAGTTATAATAATCAAAGTAAAAGCTTGTAAGAACAAAACTTGGGATGGGATCATGAAGCATAAAGTAAATTGGTGAGTGTGCCTTGCTCTAGTAGAGCTTTGCACTTTGCAAGAATATTAGCTTGCCTTGAGTGGTGTAGTGATCAAAGTGGTCTTCCTCTTCCTGGAAGTAGACCTCCTCCTCCTCGGTGTACTCCTCGGTACTAGCATCTAAATACGAGTATAATACACACAATTACCACACAAAGCCTAAGTACTAGACTAAGCACACACATAAATTACTCCTACTAAGCTATCAATCAACATGCTTATTAGGTGAGTTGATTTAATTTTATTCTTAAGAAAAATAATTTCCTCTCATTATAAATATTAATTAGAGTTTCTATTTATTTCTTGAGAGAAAATAATTTCCTCTCATTGAATACTTGTTAAGATTTAATTTCCTCAATTAATGTCATATGACCTAGGTTGACCAAAGTCAACCTCTTCATAAGTATCAATTGGGAAGTGATTTAAATGAGGTACACCACCTCATGCCTTTTTAATACTCATGATTAATGATTTAATATCATCAACTAATTTAATATGAGTTTAAAATTGACAATAGTCTCTACCCCATATTAACTTAGTTGAGACAAGATTTAAATGAGACCAAAACATCTCATATGATTTAATAGGTAGTTTTGAACAATTTAAATACTACTATGAAAATGATTTAATATTTTCAAATAGGAACATATGGATCATTAATACATGTGTCATCAACTCACATTGAATCACTTGGAGTAATGATTTAAGTGAGAAGCTACACCTCATATAATTTAAATACTATTTTTGAAATAGATTAGATGAGCTAGAAATGGCCACATAGCCACTTTTTGAATCTAGCCCATGATCATATACAGTACCACTATCATATTTTTACATAAACAATTAGTGTATTTGTATTATGAATTATGAGAATTTGAATCACCCCAAAGTAGTTTATGGTTGATTTTAAATAATTTTTTGAAGTTTGAAAAGGCCCTGCCTTGTTTATTTTGTTATTTTATTTCTACAACACAACTAGGGTTGGGACCAGTGTAGTTGGGTAGATAATTCTTTCAGCTTTCCAACAATATAAGGTTTGTAAAATTTGGCCAAGTAGATTTGTCCCTATTGAATTTTGAACTAGGCATCAGATTGTACATGGATCTAAACTGGAATTTTTGAATTCAAAATAAGTGGGCTGGCCGGAAACGTAGATGGGCTAATCGGTGCAAAACAGAATGGGCCGGCCCAGCCAACGTTTCACACTCCATGGGCTGCCTGTCATGATGGGGCCCAGTGGTCAGCGACAGTGAGCGGCCGAAGAGGTACCTTGCAACGGAGGCCGTCGGATTAGATCGAGGATCTACGGCTGTGCATCGTCGTCGTTGTCGGGGGGAAGAGGTTGCGGCCGTGGCGGAGGTAGGGGGTCGGCGGCGACCCTGGGTTCCGGCGAGCAGCAGCGTCGATGCGAGGCGACGTTGGCGTGGATGGCGAGTCGACCGGTACCCGCGGCATCGTGGGAGATGGCGGCTAGCACCGGCGGCGTCTGCGGCGGTGTTACGGAACTCCGGCGTGCAATTGGGCGGCTACAGCTTAAATTGAGGGGCGGCGCTGCTCGGGGAGGAGTTGTGAGGTGAGGGAGGAGAGATGGTGTGCTCAATTCGTCCAGGGAAGCCGGTATTTATAGGGGCGAGAGGGACCGTGGCGGAGCGGGCAGGTCGACGTCGACGGTGAGGCTACAGCGTCGCAGTGACGTTGGCGAGGGTGTGGCTTGGTCCCTGATATCATGGTGATCACGACGCGCATCCTGGCAAGGTCAGGGGTGGACGAGGGCAGGCGGGAGGTCATCGTGTACCGGCGGACAGTGGCGGCGGTCGTCGTCGAGGGCGTCTCCTATAGTGCTTGCGCGGGCCAGGGAGGATGTCCTGGAGGTTGCTGGTGCTGCGGAGAGTCCGTGAGAGAAAGGAGGGAGCAGGGGGTCGTCAGTAGCGTCGAGGGAGGTCGCGCCCACTTGCGTGCCAGGGAGTGTCCAGTGCGCGTCTTGGCGCGTGCTGGCACGTTCTGTGCGTCACTGGGCGTGCGTGTTCAGGGCAATGTCGACGTCTCCTGTGGTCAGAGCGTGCACAGTCGTGATCAGCAGGGTCAGGGCAAGCTCAAGGACATGGTGAAGTGACTTGGATGGGAGAGGAGAGGAGGTGAGCATGGTGGTTGACATGGTGGCCGGCATGGTCTTGTTCTGGTCAAGTTGGTCCAAGGAAAGGGCTGGCAGGGCTTGGCACTGATGCAGAGGGGTACAGGGATGCAGAGGGAGTGCAGGGTTGGACTTGGTCCAAGGTAAAAACCTAGCATGGGCACCATTTCAATCCCCGCTCGCAAGGTGTTTGTAGAAATGGCCGAAAGAAAATTATTTTTGAATTTTGAAAAGATTTTTGGTGGGGTGTAAAGATATAATAATAGAAGTAGAATGGAGGTGGTGGTGGTCAAAATGAAGTTGAAATGCAAAATCACATATTGCATATGATCTTACATATGTTTCATAGTCCCTACTTTGCTTGCTCACCATTTGAAATTGAGACAGAATTTGGGATGATGGTTTTGGGCAAAGTTATTCTCCTTGATGAGGTCTTGGATGATGTGCAAAGAGTTTTTAGGGTTTGGTTTCATAATTTCTAAATAAAAGGGCTCAAAGATGGCATCAGACTAAAATTGTCACAAGTGACCATATTGCATGTGAATTGGAATTTGCATTTGTTTTCAATTTGATTCGAGTTTCTTTGTTTCCAAAAGTGTTTATAAGTGTTTAGTAACCATCTCTAATCAATGGTGCAAGCCAAAAAGGTCTAGGTTAAAGATTCTCAAAATTGGCCATAGCCACATATGTCATATGTGTATTGGAAAATCCTTTTATTTTCTATTTGATTTGGTTTTTCTTGACCCCATTGATGGGGTTGAGGTTTAAAAGGATATAAGAAAGTAATCCAAGCAATGGAAACAAGTTTGGTGGCCTTTGGATCAAATTTGCACTTTTGGCCATTTCTCCTCATATGCCTCTATGGACATTTTGGATTTTTCTTTATTTTCCTTTATTTCATCTTGGAGTGGATTGGTTGAGTACTAGGTAGTGTTCCTTAATATTTTCCAACCATTTAGTAAAAGTAGATCATGGCTTAGACCTAGTTTTCAAATATAGACTTAGACTCATATGTGTATTTCTATTTTTTTATCTTTATTTGATCAAAGGGCATGGGTAGGGTTCATTTAGGGTTAGATGAGGGTTAGTATTGGTTTCAAACCATTTGGGCAAGGTAGAGATGCTTAGGTCAAGTTTTGGGAATATGGCTATGTGCCACACATGTCTCTATGCATGTGTTTATTTTAATTTTGGTGCCTCACTTAATTTGATTGGTAAGTACTAGTTTAGTTTTGTTGATGTTTTTCAAACATCTAACCAAGGTAGAAAAGCCTAGGTAAAAGTTTTCTCAAAAATAGCCATAGGCACTTAGGTCCTTTTTCTTATTTAAATTCCTTTTTTTTATTTTAACTTGGATGGAAAAAGGGGAAGTGAGGTTTGTGGTTTAAGAGTATTTCAAAGACTAATTAAACAAGCACTGATGGCAATAGCACAAGAATTAAATAAGATCTCTATGCATCAAACTTAATTTAATAAAAGTTTTTGTTGGTTCCAAAATTTGGAACTAGGTAAATTCATTTTGTTTGTTTTGAAATTTTTGGGATGTTACAAACCCTTCCCCCTTAAACAAATCTCGTCCCGAGATTTTAAGAAAAGTTAGGTTCCTAAGAAAGATTGAGCAGTGAGATTAACCGGGGAACATACTTGGCATGGCCTAAGGTGCTTCCTGTGCTTCTGCGGTATTCATGTGGTAGAGGCGGCCATTGCGGTTGTTCTGGTTCCTTCTTGCTGCAAAGCGGCGCTGTTGCTGAGCAGGTGTTGCGGTATTGGCGGCAATCCTGGCAAGCTTCTTGGGGCACTCATTGGAGTAGTGACCCACAACTCCACATTCATAGCAGTTCACAGTTGACTTGTCTTTGGGGGTGACGGAAATGGCATTGCTTCCAGTCCTCGGGCCAGTGTTGGTGTTGTTGTTGTTCCCATTGTTGTTGTTGTTGTTGGGGTTGTTGTTGTTAGGGTGGCTATTGTTGTTGTTGCCTCTGGTCTTTGGGGGTCCTCCGTTGTTGTTGGTGTAGTTGGGGCGATAATTCTGAGCATGGGGCTTGTTGTGTCTTCGGGTGAATCCTCCAGAGGGGTTGTTGCGGTACTTCTGGGTATGGTGGGGTCCATTCTGGTTCATCATCCTGCGCTTGCGGTTCTCATTGGCCTGATGCAGCTTTCCTTCCATCTGTATGGCTGAGTCTACGAGGGCTTCGAGGTCAGCGAACGGAATGTTCACTAACACAGTTTGCATCTCGTCATGCAGTCCGTTCAGAAATCTTTCCTTCCTCTTCTCATTGGTGTCTGTCTCATCCGGGGCATACCTTGACAGTGTAAGAAACCTGTCGCGGTATTCCACCACGGACATCCTACCTTGCTTGAGTTCGCGGAACTTGTCTCTCATCTTCTTGATCAATCCTTGGGGCACATGATATTTGCTGAACTTGAGCTTGAAATCTGCCCAAGTCATCATTTGTCCGGCATTCATTGCGCGGGCACTTGTCCACCAGGTTCTGGCAGGTCCTGACAAATAGTGGGTGGCGAATAGTACTTTTTCTGCGGCTTCTACTCCCGCAACTTCTAAGTTGTTCTCCATTGTTTGGAGCCAGTCATCTGCGTCTAGGGGCTCTTCAGTCTTGCTAAACATTGGGGGATTAGTGTTTTGGAAATTCTTCAGCTTCGATCCAGGGTGATCGTGGTTTCCATGGCCCTGATTGTTCTGAGCTATCTGCTGCAGTGCAGCAATGTTGGCTTGCCGTTCAGCTCTCTCGGCTTCGCGGTCTTCCATCATCATCTGCAGCATTTGCATCATTGCATCTTGGGTGGCGCTGCGGGTTGGTGGGGCCATCTGAATATTGAGGTAGATGATAAGATAAGAGGGAAATTTCTATGGTTTGTTTGAGTTAAATTCAAAAAGTTTCAAAACTTGAGTAGTGTTGAGGGGGTAAAAACCAACAACACTTTTTCATTCATACCAAGCATCACACATTACACTTCTAACACACCGTTGGTTTTAAGAACCATTCATTCGCTCTACGATACAAGGGATCCTGATACAACTCACACCTACTCAAGTGCTTTAATGATACTACTCTTCAGGGGGGAATTCTTCGTCTTCACGGTTATGGTGCTTGGCAAAGGGCGAGGGCGTTGTCCAAATCCCTGCGGGTTTTGTACAGCCTGAAGTCTTGGTGTGCTACATAGTGGTTCATCTCCGGGTGTGGTGGCATGGTCATCGATCTTCCCATGGAGTCATGTCTTGGGTAGTAGATGAAACGAGTGTTCCGGATCTTGTTCTCATTTTGTCCACACAGACGGGCGATTGCTTCTTGCATAGCTCTGACTAGTCCTTCCTTCCAGGTGTTTCCTGTTACAGAAAACCATATGGTTTCCCATACTGGGGCTCCAAGCTTTCTTCCTAGATCAGCAGAAACTTCCCACCGAGGTGGTCCTCCCAACTGATGATTGCGGGGTGTTCCGAAGAACTCGGGATACGGGCGTCCTAAATATTCCACTAGTTGCTTCAAATCCTTCTCGAACATCAGGTCTCCTCCGTGGCCAAGCTGATAGGATTCACATTGGTATTCCATCTGTGAGCAATTTAAGATGAGTAAGTTAATCAAGTGTGCAAACTTTTATGTAGAATTTTCAAGGAAAATTAGAGCATGGGTTTCTCTTTTTGAAAAGATCTCAAGGGTAAGAGAGTGAATAATTTTTCATAAATATTCACTTCATTTGTTTTTGAAACTAAATTTTTCAGGACGTCCATTCTAACTAGGGTCTTCTAAGGTCAACAATGGCTCTGATACCAACTTGTCAACACCCGGATTTTTAAGTCCAGATGCCTATTATGCCATTCATCGCAATCCCAGGAATATTGTTTTTGCGAGACATAATAGATTGATATCACAACACATCATTCATTTCAACACATAATTGTCTTCATAGAGGGATCACATGATCCAGTCTTAATACATCATAGTGGATCTAGAGATCCTATTACAAAACACATAGCGGAAGCAAGTAACGGTTGCGGTCCATCTGTTCCACAGGCAACTGTTGACGTCAGGAGTAGTCCTAGTTGTCATAGACGTCCTGCTGTCCATCCTCCTCGTACTGTTGTTCTCCTTCATAGTCTGGCCATTTGAATAGCCAGGGACAAAGCCATGAGTACTTTAAAGTACTCGCAAACTAATACTAATGTAAGCACTATCAACTATAGTAAGGGGGTGCTAAGCTCTAACTTTATTTGCATAAAGCCAGTTTTATTTCATAAGCATTTAGTAAAAGCCTCTTCATTTGCTAACTAACTCAAGTGGGAACATTAGTGTCATTCCCACCACTCTGTTGTGATTCAAGTCAAAGTCACCATTTCAAGTTCAAATCACAAGTCACCCTTCACATGTCACATTTTTGAAAATGGTCTGATGACGGAACAGTATGGCCTTTCCAATCGTCCGTAACCGTGGACGCGGCTATTCGAATAGTTCTACACTCTGCAGAGGTCGTACACTTGTGCCACAACATTTGCAATAATCCGTCAGGGTTAACTGGCCCTGATTTATCACACTCCGTGTGCGGACTACCAACCATAACCTTTCATTTACATACCTTAGAATAGGCACCTCTCCCCATGAGCTTGGCCTCCCAGTGAAGACAGACAGTCAGCCTGGGAACTGCACAGGGCTTGGGCCGGACATTCACCTCTTTTCACGTCATTTCACATCATTTCATATTTCTTTGGAGGCAGCCCTTGGAATAACCCCGATGACGCTTGTTTAGAGGGAACCCATACTAAGATACATAAACTTCCAGTTAAGCCCTTACCCATAATTAGGTATTGTGGGGGTACTTGCAAAATTGGAATGGTATCGCATCCGAACCCAACCATCAGTTTTTGTAAAATTCACCATGTCATGCATAAGTCATATTCACCTTCAAAATCTTTCAATAGAATGACTCATCATTCCAAGGTTTTCAAAGTCATGTCATTTCACATGTTCCGATCTAATATAGTCAATTTTATTTATTTAGCACTAGCAACTAGTCATGAGGGGTGCTAACTAGCTTTGATTGTTCTAGGCTAACTTTGATACTCTTGTAGTATTCTATCTCTAGACCAAAGTTAATTATGAAAGCAAGTTATAATAATCAAAGTAAAAGCTTGTAAGAACAAAACTTGGGATGGGATCATGAAGCATAAAGTAAATTGGTGAGTGTACCTTGCTCTAGTAGAGCTTTGCACTTTGCAAGAATATTAGCTTGCCTTGAGTGGTGTACTGATCAAAGTGGTCTTCCTCTTCCTGGAAGTAGACCTCCTCCTCCTCGGTGTACTCCTCGGTACTAGCGTCTAAATACGAGTATAATACACACAATTACCACACAAAGCCTAAGTACTAGACTAAGCACACACATAAATCACTCCTACTAAGCTATCAATCAACATGCTTATTAGGTGAGTTGATTTAATTTTATTCTTAAGAAAAATAATTTCCTCTCATTATAAATATTAATTAGAGTTTCTATTTATTTCTTGAGAGAAAATAATTTCCTCTCATTGAATATTGTTAAGATTTAATTTCCTCAATTAATGTCATATGACCTAGGTTGACCAAAGTCAACCTCTTCATAAGTATCAATTGGGAAGTGATTTAAATGAGGTACACCACCTCATGCCTTTTTAATACTCATGATTAATGATTTAATATCATCAACTAATTTAATATGAGTTTAAAATTGACCATAGTCTCTACCCCATATTAACTTAGTTGAGACAAGATTTAAATGAGACCAAAACATCTCATATGATTTAATAGGTAGTTTTGAACAATTTAAATACTACTATGAAAATGATTTAATATTTTCAAATAGGAACATATGGGTCATTAATACATGTGTCATCAACTCACATTGAATCACTTGGAGTAACGATTTAAGTGAGAATCTACACCTCATATAATTTAAATACTATTTTTGAAATAGATTAGATGAGCTAGAAATGGCCACATAGCCACTTTTTGAATCTAGCCCATGATCATATACAGTAACACTATCATATTTTTACATAAACAATTAGAGTATTTGTATTATGAATTATGAGAATTTGAATCACCCCAAAATAGTTTATGGTTGATTTTAAATAATTTTTTGAAGTTTGAAAAGGCCCTGCCTTGTTTATTTTGTTATTTTATTTCTACAACACAACTAGGGTTGGGACCAGTGTAGTTGGGTAGATAATTCTTTCAGCTTTCCAACAATATAAGGTTTGTAAAATTTGGCCAAGTAGATTTGTCCCTATTGAATTTTGAACTAGGCATCAGATTGTAAATGGATCTAAACTGGAATTTTTGAATTCAAAATAAGTGGGCTGGCGGGAAACGTAGACGGGCTAATCGGTGCGAAACAGAATGGGCCGGCCCAGCCAACGTTTCACACTCCATGGGATGCCTGTCATGATGGGGCCCAGTGGTCAGCGACAGTGAGCGGCCGAAGAGGTACCTTGCAACGGAGGCCGTCGGATTAGATCGAGGATCTACGGCTGTGCGTCGTCGTCGTTGTCGGGGGGAAGAGGTTGCGGCCGTGGCGGAGGTAGGGGGTCGGCGGCGACCCTGGGTTCCGGCGAGCGGCGGCGTCGATGCGAGGCGACGCTGGCGTGGACGGCGAGTCGACCGGTACCCGCGGCGTCGTGGGAGATAGCGGCTAGCACCGGCGGCGTCTGCGGCGGTGTTACGGAACTCCGGCGTGCAATTGGGCGGCTACAGCTTAAATTGAGGGGCGGCGCTGCTCGGGGAGGAGTTGTGAGGTGAGGGAGGAGAGATGGTGTGCTCAATTCGTCCAGGGGAGCCGGTATTTATAGGGGCGAGAGGGACCGTGGCGGAGCGGGCAGGTCGACGTCGACGGTGAGGCTACAACGTCGCAGTGACGTTGGCGAGGGTGTGGCTTGGTCCCTGATGTCATGGTGATCACGACGCGCATCCTGGCAAGGTCAGGGGTGGACGAGGGCAGGCGGGAGGTCATCGTGTACCGGCAGACAGTGGCGGCGGTCGTCGTCGTCGAGGGCGTCTCCTATAGTGCTTGCGCGGGCCATGGAGGATGTCCTGGATGTTGCTGGTGCTGCGGAGAGTCCGTGAGAGAAAGGAGGGAGCAGGGGGTCGTCAGTAGCGTCGAGGGAGGTCGCGCCCACTTGCGTGCCAGGGAGTGTCCAGTGCGCGTCTTGGCGCGTGCTGGCACGTCCTGTGCGTCACTGGGCGTGCGTGTTCAGGGCAATGTCGACGTCTCCTGTGGTCAGAGCATGCACGGTCGTGATCAGCAGGGTCAGGGCAAGCTCAAGGACATGGTGAAGTGACTTGGATGGGAGAGGAGAGGAGGTGAGCATGGTGGTTGACATGGTGGCCGGCATGGTCTTGTTCTGGTCAAGTTGGTCCAAGGCAAGGGCTGGCAGGGCTTGGCACTGATGCAGAGGGGTACAGGGATGCAGAGGGAGTGCAGGGTTGGACTTGGTCCAAGGTAAAAACCTAGCATGGGCACCATTTCAATCCCTGCCTGCAAGGTGTTTGTAGAAATGGCCGAAAGAAAATTATTTTTGAATTTTGAAAAGATTTTTGGTGGGGTGTAAAGATATAATAATAGAAGTAGAATGGAAGTGGTGGTGGTCAAAATGAAGTTGAAATGCAAAATCACATATTGCATATGATCTTACATATGTTTCATAGTCCCTACTTTGCTTGCTCACCATTTGAAATTGAGACAGAATTTGGGATGATGGTTTTGGGCAAAGTTATTCTCCTTGATGAGGTCTTGGATGATGTGCAAAGAGTTGTTAGGGTTTGGTTTAAGAATTTCTAAATAAAAGGGCTCAAAGATGGCATCAGACTAAAATTGTCACAAGTGACCATATTGCATGTGAATTGGAATTTCCATTTGTTTTCAATTTGATTCGAGTTTCTTTGTTTCCAAAAGTGTTTATAAGTGTTTAGTAACCATCTCTAATCAATGGTGCAAGCCAAAAAGGTCTAGGTTAAAGATTCTCAAAATTGGCCATAGCCACATATGTGTATTGGAAAATCCTTTTATTTTCTATTTGATTTGGTTTTTCTTGACCCCATTGATGGGGTTGAGGTTTAAAAGGATATAAGAAAGTAATCCAAGCAATGGAAACAAGTTTGGTGGCCTTTGGCTCAAATTTGCATTTTTGGCCATTTCTCCTCATATGCCTCTATGGACATTTTGGATTTTTCTTTATTTTCCTTTATTTCATCTTGGAGTGGATTGGTTGAGTACTAGGTAGTGTTCCTTAATATTTTCCAACCATTTAGTAAAAGTAGATCATGGCTTAGACCTAGTTTCCAAATATAGACTTAGACTCATATGTGTATTTCTATTTTTTTTATCTTTATTTGATCAAAGGGCATGGGTAGGGTTCATTTAGGGTTAGATGAGTTTTAGTATTGGTTTCAAACCATTTGGGAAAGGTAGAGATGCTTAGGTCAAGTTTTAGGAATATGGCTATGTGCCACACATGTCTCTATGCATGTGTTTATTTTAATTTTGGTGCCTCACTTAATTTGATTGGTAAGTACTAGTTTAGTTTTGTTGATGTTTTTCAAACATCTAACCAAGGTAGAAAAGCCTAGGTAAAAGTTTTCTCAAAAATAGCCATAGGCACTTAGGTCCTTTTTCTTATTTAAATTCCTTTTTGTTTTATTTTAACTTGGATGGAAAAAGGGGAAGTGAGGTTTGTGGTTTAAGAGTATTTCAAAGACTAATTAAACAAGCACTGATGGCAATAGCACAAGAATTAAATAAGATCTCTATGCATCAAACTTAATTTAATAAAAGTTTTTGTTGGTTCCAAAATTTGGAACTAGGTAAATTCATTTTGTTTGTTTTGAAATTTTTGGGATGTTACACAGGCCGAGGTCAGTAGCTCCTCCTCGCGCACCGTCGTCGTCGGCGACGACCTCCGAGATCCCGCACCGCCGACCGCTCCTCTCCACCACCTCGCAGCCTCGGTTGACGCCCCGCCTCCGCGCGAAAAGGGGGCCCGTCGAGGGTGCGCCTCCACCACCCGCCGCCTTTGACGGCCGGGTGAGGCCGCCACCGCCGGCGCCGGCAGCGGCCGGGGAGAGCAGGTCGGCGCCGCCTCTGGCGTTTAGGGTTGGGGCCTCCGGAGCCGCTCGCGCGAGCGGCCTGGGAGGGTCTGTTTTTTTTTCCTTCCCAATCCTGCTCGGCCTTCACCATGTCGCTCGCCACACCTTCCCTGTTTCCGCCGCCTCTACCGACAATTGCCGAAAACGTCCGGCAAAAACCTCGAACAGAAACCAGCAATGATACCGGTTCCGATTCTGGTTTAAAGAGTGTTGTGTATTAATTGAGAACCAGAGTATCGTAAAATACATTATGAGCGAATCGTGTTGCAATCATGCATAATCAGATCCAACATGCAGGTTGCCACTGCACCATGCAACGCACCAAAATTGCGTCCAATTTGAGCAATGCCATGAGCTACACCATTAGCTCTCCCAATAATCACTTTCAGAATGACCCTTCTTTTTGTCGGCTTGGTGTCCAATGATACCAGCTGACGATCTATCATGAGAAGGGTCATAAAAAATATAGAGCACGTTTACGAAACCCTTAAATGAATGTGGACTGTCTGTTACTTCCAATTCCTAGATGGGACACTAAAATATGTATGTAACATAAGCTTAATATATTTGCGGAGGGTAATAGTGAAAACTGAGATCGCTACCATGGAGATGATCCTACCTAGCATCAATAATGCATGAGTACATTTGGCTGAGGAGAGGGAGCATGCAGTGACACATTGAAGCACTCTATTGTGTAGTACTAGGAGGAGGACGAAAACAACTAATGGACTATCAGTAGCATTGATTTCTTTTAATCCGATATTGATGGTGAGTGTGGTATCCACATCCTTCTTATATAGCTTCTATGTATTTTACCTCTTCTTCTATTCTCGTTCTTCACGAACTAATCATTGGTCAGTCTAGAAGCATAAGGAGTTAAGGACAAGCAAAAAAGAAAAATGAACTAATAGGTTTGAGATGCATTGGGACATTTTCTGCCTCCTGCTCCACTACAAAACGCTTGGGCGAGCCAGCTACGGCGTAACTTCTCTAACTTCAAAGATCAAAGTCACAATTGACTTAGGCTCTTGCCATAGTCAGATCAGGATAAGATGAACTAGATTGATAATCAGTGGGACAGCACCGTACCAGGTTCCAAAGGATCACTTCTTTTGGAGTAGGTGAATCAGTATGGTAGCGGAGGGTAATGTCCGTTCCTAATGCATCTGGAGGCTCACAAAGATCAAAGTAGTGGTATTCGTTGAATATAAATACACTGCCTAATATCTTTCCGTCAGATTGGTCTTTTGAAAAATTTGGCTAGTGCTTGATCCTATAGTATTCTCCTCTTTTTTTTTTTAGAAACATAGTACTAATGCAGATGCTCACAAACAAATATACTCATCCTATAAATGTATCTGTTGTATCAAGCAGAATCTAGAACGAGGCAACACCAGGGCCTGTCGGCTTACCGGCACATCTCTCTCTTTAGGTGGCAGTTTTATTTAACAAAGATCGACCACAAAAGTATGATGCTTGATCAGAAGTACAAACCAATTTAAATTCAAGTGTGGCCATAAAACCTAAGACATTTAATTATTTAATTCGGCACTTGGCACCAAAGGAAGAGACATTTCTAACTATAACACTCTCGCACGAGAGCTCATCATTGTTACAACTTACACCATAGGAAACCCATTCCAGAACAAAATCACGATCTTACTCACTGCCACCTAGGGTATTGCAGTGCATATTTCACTCCGTAAATAACAACATGGAGAATGCTTACACCCCCATGTTCCTCTAGAACCGCATTTCCAACCAGAAAACGAAGAACCATATATTTTTCATATACTCTCACGTTAAAGCAGCAATAAAGAATATGTCATGCTCAATAATGGGAATGCTTACACCCCCATGTTCTTCTAGAGCTGCATTTCCAACTAGAAAACCAAGAATTATATATTTTCATATACTCTCACGTTAAAGCAACAATACAGAAGATGGAATGATCAATATTGGATTCCAAATATCATGTTCCGTAACAAGCTAGGTTAGGATTCAAAAAACAACCATTACTTAACTTCGTGGATGCAAATCAACCATAAATCAGTGTCCTTTTTATCTGCAAATTTTCAGCTTTGTTTAGTATATGTGTTATGAAGCTCCGGTTTCACCTTATGTCGTGTATGAGTATAGTATTGACTTACTGGTTACCATATAATCACACTCTTGCATCATCTACCATAATTACCATCACCCACTTGAGAAATAAGAAGTTTCAAAATCCTTGTCTACTTACATATAAGTCCATAACAAGGTTAACAACGCATTATAAACATATCCACAATGCAAACCATGAAACTGAGCGATTGCAAGAATCATATCACGAGTTAGACATATACCCTACATATATAAAATTATCCATACAAAAGAATCAAAAGTTAAAAATATTTGGTGAATTATATCTGGACAAAATGAGTGATCAAAACTCCTTGCTATAAAAATCATTGATCAAATAGTAGGGAAAGTGGATTTTATTCTTTTCTATAAAAAGTGAGTGAATAGGCAATACAGAACTTGGGTGCTTACCATTTGACCTCCAAACAATATAATTGTTCATCAATGACATTTTACCACTCTATTGGTACGTCTATCTTATAGTTTCAATGTCAAGTTAACTAGTCAATCAAAAGCATCACCCAGTACTAGAGGAAAGCATCAGCACAAGCTATAATGTTGCTTCATCTTTGGTTTGATAGTGAAAATGACCACTATTAGACATGACCATACCCAACATCAATAGTTCATGAGTACATTTTGTTGAAGAGAAGGAACGACGATATTGAAGCACTTGATTGTGTAGTGGCAAAAGGAGGATATAAATTGCAAGTGCTACTAGTACTGAATATTCGGCCTCGTGATTGTTAGATACTATAATGTTTATATGCTTCTTTTTTTTGGCTCCATGTATTATATTTATTCTCCTATAAGCTAGTCCTTCACCGACATAGAAGCATTGTGACAAGCACATGCATAGGGACATATTCTACCTCCTGTCCCCTTGAGAGCATATCATTATACACTTGGGAGAGCCAATGGTCTTGGGAAACACAAGGTATCAGTTCAAATTATGGTGGTACTAGGTTGCGTTGGACGATTTGGTATGGTCGCACGATGGACCACGCGATGTCGGTGGTTCTCCATCATTGTTGGCGTGTTCCCTAACACATGCCCCATGCGTGTTTAGATTCATTTGGATCAAGATGTAAATTCTAATGTGGAGGGTTCAAGAGAACAGTTCAATATAAGCTTAAAAACTATGCAAGTTCAAATTATGGTGGTACTTGTTAGAATGTGTATACGGAAAAACAGATAGAATACAACTCATCTTCTTGAGCTCTAAGTCTCTCCCCTCCTCGTACCTTATATACCCCTTGAGGGTCCAAGCAATAGATAAAAAATTAGGGATCATTAGTTATGACATTGTATCTAAATAATTAGTCTGACGACACCAATCCTATGTTTTCCACCACTTCCGCATCGCGCGCTGCCCTCGGGGAGATGACTCCCTCTCCTCGGGGATGCGACACCCAGTCTCGATCAAAAATCAGATCAGTTCTTTAGAATAGATTAAATCTAAATTTCAAATTCTAGTTACATATATGAGATTCAGTTAGCCAAACAAATCTCAAAATATTAGATACTCTCCGGTTAAACAAAAGATCCATCCACGATGGTGCATAACTAAGGTCCGGCGATGGGCTTCAACTCCGCATCGCGCCAACAGCCCAACATCGTGCCAAAGGAAACTAAGGATAAAATGTAATAGACTACTACATAACATTTTCCCGACAAGTTAGTAGATCATCTGTGGTTCTGTAAAACGAAACAACTTCAATGGCTGATCAAATGCAGATTTACACCCCATAGGGAGAAAGAATTCTGAGCATTATCTGCATACAAGAGAAAGAAACGGATTGAATAGTAGGTTCACATTAACACGACAAACCTATAGTAAATTCATATGCTACAAAAAAAAAAAGATATTGCAAGCACAAAACTAGAGGATACATAATCGTCTTGCTTGAAAGAGAAATAATCCACCGAAATATAGATTCAGACAGGTTAATGTTTTGATTGCTCATGTGAATTTAATAATCATGTTCACCACAAATTCCCTTAAATGAACTTGTGTATTTGTATCTACTTGGGATAAGACACGCATTTGACAATGAACGGTATGCATAAATCAATAGTATTGCTGCTGCTACACCTACCTGCACTTTTATCACAATCGGTAATTAAACTGCTTTTTATTTGTATCAAAAAATTCATAATTTAATCAGTAACACAGATGGTAGGTGTTCTTCAAAAATCTATGGATATGAAAGATTTCATTTGATCGATTGTCATTGCGAGGGTTTCACTAAATTGTTGGGGGGGTTTATTTGGGGGTGTAGGAGGTGCAGAAACAATAAACCTCTGTCTGCTTACAGTTATAGTTTCTGTCGAGCAACCAGCCAAACGTAGTCCCCTTCTTTAACTTTTTCCAGAGGGCTTTAGCATCCGTGTGCTCATATAACCATGTTGATTGTACGCTAATTAATTTACATTTAAGCTAAGGCAATCTGAAGTAACAGGGGTGGTCATTTGTGGAAACTAAGACGGTAAAGAATAATTTCCAAATAGATTACATACAGAAGAAGTGAACGTCCATGGCAAACTTGTGTAGTCTGATACTCTGATAACAAAGAAGGTTTATGTGGACAATAATTAGCATCATCTAGGGAATTTATGCAACCGTACCTTGAGTACCATATAAACAGCATCAAAAGATAACGAGAAGAGCGAAGAGCATGTAGACGAGCCAGCAGGCGAAGGCAATGAGGCCCCTATGGTCCTTGGCGGTGGATGCTAGCAGCGTAGCGCAGACCCTGGTTGACCAGAGCACGAACCCCATGGCGACCCCGAAGATGAGCCGACCGCCCCGTGGCAGGAAGAGAGAGACCGCCGAGAAGATGACCATGGGGATCATGCCGTACCCGACGAGGCTGGCGCACCTGCGAAGGTCGGGGCCGCCAGGGCGTCCGGCCGAGATCTTTGAGAAGACAAAGTAGAGGAAGAGGGACGCGAGGGTAGCCGACCCAAGAGAGATCCCGAAGTGGAGCTTGCCGGCGAGGAGCTGGAAGAGGCCGAAGGAGAGCACGAAGAGGAAGGGGCCAGAGAGGTCGGCGTCGGCGTGGATTGAAGGGTCGGCGGAGCGGAGCGGGTGGAGGACGATCGAGAGCGTCTTACGCCATACCAGACGCATGTTGATGTCGAGCTCCTCGAGGAGCGGCTTCTCGTCGACGATGGAGGCGGGTGGTTGGGCGGGGACGGTCTCGGGGATATGGCGGCGTTGGCGGAAGGTGGGAGTGGACACGTTGAAGACCACCGGCGGCAGGGGGAAGTCCCTCGCCATGACCACGGCGACTGCGAGGGTTTCGAGCCTGCCAGGGAGTTGGGGTTTGGACTCTGCGATTCTTTCCGGCCTGGTGATCAACCTAACTCTGTGTGCTTTCGTTAGGTTTTCGGCGTGTTCGCTTTTGCCTTACTCTGTTACTTTATACGTAGTGGTCGGGGACTCCGGGAAAGTTAATGTGTTTCCAATCGCACGTACGTAAGGCCGGATCAAATAGTTTAAGAAGTCGACTAAAATGTAGGAAGATCGAAGGTGACTAAAATGTAGCAAAATATAATTGTTAAACACATGTTTGTAAATGGGAGGTTTTACAGTACATCATCATAATACTACATATTTTATGGTGTAGCACTCATATGATTTGGTCCAGATTTAGCCCCAAGGACAACAATGTAATTTTCAATTAACCCTAACTAATCTGTAACCGATTCATATAATCATGGCCATAAGAGCATGTACAATAGGGAGTATTTAGAGGATGCATAACAAAATAAACAAGTTTTTATCTAAGACCAGTGCATATGCCTAACTAAACATATCTCTTACACAGATAAGCATCAGTGCTAAAAAAAAGTTGGCTTATTTTCATAAGCACCTTGCATTGTACATGGTTTAAGATTAAACCGACGAAAAGAAGTCGCAAAAATCTTTTCGTCAACGCGCGTGTCTTTCTCGTGTTCTTGTGTGGGTGTGGGCAAAATCGATCGAGCTATCTCCACTAGCTTCACCTGAATTAGCTAATTGCAAGCCAACCGAAGAATGGACTAATAATCAAGCGTGTGCACCCACTGGTCGCTGGTCGCCATGTCCGACAAGCTTGGCACGGGGACGTTTGGTGCTGGTAGCAGCCTCCGAACGGAGGACTTGGTGGCCGTAGGGCGCCGGCTACGCGACGCGGTGTCGAGCAAGGTGGCGGAGATCTACCACGGGCGCCGCGCTTGGCGTGACGTGCCGCACATTGCTGGATTAGGGCCGACGAGGTTCATGTCAACAAGAACGTCGTGGAGTGCGATGCGGGCCTGTGGATGATCTGAACTTGCTGATCAATCACGAGGGCAGTGTAATACTCAGAATACCCCTCATGGTAAAATATATTACACAAAATCTGGCGCAGTATTACGCATCTGGTCCGTTGGATTTCAAAAATAAACGGCGCATATTTGTTTGATGTACTGTTAAAAAACTTTAAATTACTCGGTGCTAAGTCTAAAATTACGATGCCCGCTACTATTCAACCTTAACTTAGCAAACAAAAAAAAATTGCAGTTTATGTATTCAGACCTTGGTGAAGGGAATTGTTTCACTTCCATTTTTTTTTTCAATCTACTTCCGGTGATTGTATGTTCTAGTTTTATTTTAGTCGCCACCCAATATCTCCATCATGTTATCATTTTTTCCTTGACACATGGCACTAAACTTCATCTATAACGTATTTATTTGGCTGAATCTATAACATATTTTTAATATCATTGGTAACTTGGTGCGCAAAAGAGAAAGCTAACTTTACCATTGGAGATGACCCTTACATAGCAGGTCGATGAAAGAAGCGATCCGATCTAGCATCAAGAATGCACCGAGTACAATTCGCGTCAGAGAGGGGAGCTGTGACATTAAAGCACTCGGCCGTCTAGTGCTAGGAGGAGGATGTAAAAAGGCAAAAAAAAAAAAGGGCTATCAATAACATTGAATATTCGAAGTCATGATTGCTAGCCAGGGTATAGTCTACGCATCCTTCTTATATAAGTTCCATGTATTCTACCTCTTTTCTTATTCTACTTCTTCACGAACTAATTCTTTGCCAACCTAAGAGCACACTGACAAGGGAAAAGCAGAAATGAGCTGATAGGGCTGGGATGCATAGGGACGTCTTCTACCTCATGTTCACTTACGTGCATGACACGAGAAACTTAGGGCGAGCCGACGATCTTGCACAACACCAGGTCAACTCACGACTTCAGCACAGCCCTATCTTTAGACGGCGCTTGAAGCTTGTAACACCCTATATACCCCTTGGAATGCACTTTTTTTTTTTTGAGCAAACCTTGGAATGCACTTGAGCTATGGGTTGTGTACATGGGCTCGGCCCAGATCAAGCCTTGGAGCAGGACTGATAAAGATAGACACCAGGGCAGCACGGGAGACATCGAACAGAAATAGAGAACCAGTTTGGTCTTCTTCTTCCTCGGCTCGTCTCCTCTCCTCTTAGCCTTCTTCCTCTTCAGGTCCGGTGCTACCACAAGCACCATTGTATACTTGTGCGTTGGCCTCACGCCCCGATCCTCACCGGCGGCCAGGGGGTGTGACAATTGGTATCAGATTCCAGTCTCGTTCCACTGGGTTAGAGTTCGTCGCTGATTCCCAGTTCGCGAGATCTCGAGTCGAATTCCTGCAAGCGGTCTAAGATTTGGGGGTTGATTTCGATTTGCCCCTAATTTCTGTAAATCCGGAGTGGGTTTGCTCGGATTCAGCGAGGAGTCACAACGGCGACCTCCAAGCCATCTACGCAGCCGCAGTTGGTGGAGTTGATGGGTGAGGCGGTAGCAACCATGGAGGAGCGGTTGGCGGCAACCATGGTGAGCCTCAACGAGTCACGGGCGCTGCTAGCCTCTTGTGCGCATCGCTTGGGGGTCAAGGAGCATGGAGGGCAGGTGGCCACCACTGCTTCATTGGCCACCACGACCACACCGATTTTCATGCAGGATCGTGTGGGGCACAAGCCGGCGACCAATCCATCGTCGTCCTCCCTTACTTCCACCGCTTCAATATAAGCAAGTGTTTGTGGGTTATTGCTGCCAGAATGCACATGGATGGTGAAGCCAAGGAGTGGTTTGAGGCATACAAGTTGCGTCAAGTTGTTGGCGATTGGTCCGAGTTCATGGATGCAGTAGAAGCACACTTTGGTCCTAGAGTCCGTGAGGAGCTCCAGGTCGAAATGATTCCATTTGAGATATCAGTTGTAGATGCTACTCGTCCAGTGTTTGATGGAATTCAAATCAGGTCAGATAGCATGGCGGGTGAGGCGAATGTTGTCCACATGATGTCTCGCGACAAGCATGAATTGATTTCCGAGCACCCAGTTGACAATGTGCCACATGATACATATGAGCAGCAGAAGGTGAGAGAGGCAAGTTCATGGGATATGGCTCATCTAGCAGAATCTTGGGTTAAGGAGGACTCACAGGAGAACCTCACTGATATTGGAAGCTCATCTCTATTTCGGGAACATGTGATGGATGCGACAGATATGGTGTGTGACACTCTGCTTCTAAATGAGGTTTGGATGTCAGATGAGGTGCTCACGCATGTTGGTGGCATGTCAATTTTCATTCAGCTTGATCTAGAAATTCCTTGCACAACAGGATATGACACAGAGGTGCAGCAGTGCCTGACTATACTCATGAGGTCTGACCATGTGTTGATTGTCAAGGGGTCATACAGTGTCACCCCACTGCAATGTCCACTACACGAGAAATACCAGATGTGGTTGTTTGGTAACATATCTCCATGGAGGCGAAGTGGATTTAGTCCAGGACAAGATGGAACTTATAGTACTCATCATGTGTTTGTCAAATGGCCACCATGGATTCAAAGTTGTTTCATCCCTAGACGTTGTGGGCAGCCAAACTTGCGCATAATGCCGCCATGGAGCCGTGGCGCCTTCAGTCCCGGTGTTCACGTCTTTGCTTTTATAACTGAAACAAGAGTGTGCTGCTCAGAGGTTTGGATCAAGGTGTCTGTTGGGGATTTTTCGGCGATTGTTAATAGTGCTCTATTTTTCACAACATTCAGCATGGAGGTAAATCCTAATTCGATGCACATTATTCTTGCAAGGTTCGACACGTGTTCAGTTGAGCAGCTGTCTGTGTGCAAATGCATTTTAAAGGTTGGCAAAGCTGTAGTATATATCTTGCTTAACCTCATCTTCCAAGATGCATCCTGCCTGATACGGAAGTTATCCAGATTGTTGGTGAGACTTATGGACATGACATGGAAGTTATATAACAATATACAAACACATGAAGGATCTGTATGCATGCGAGCGGTTCAGTCAAAAGGAGACAACCAACCTAACCGTGGTGTGAATTCCCAATGGGCGGTTCAGCTCCCTGGTTATTTACTGCTTAGGTACCAATGCTCAACCTTTCTTCTGTTGGAACGCACTAGTCAGCATATGGCTCCATTTACAAAAGGTATTGCTTATTTGTGCTCGGTTATCACGCCGTCAGTCGTGCCTTAGACCCAAGTGAGCGCCATCAGGATGCAAAGCTGGAATAAGGTGGCGCTGTGTGGAGTGCGTGTGTTAAGTTAATTAGAGAGGGTGTGGGGCCTGCGTGCCAGTGGAGTCTGTGGTGGTTACTAAAAAGAACTCGGCTGTACCAGAAACGTCATGAATGAAATGAGAAAAGAAAAGAGATCTCTCCTCCTCCCCTCCTCTTGATTTCTTTCTTCTTTCTCAAGAATTCGTCCGACCCTGGAGATCTAGCAATCATACTAGAGCCAGGTGGTACAACTGGTATCAGAGGTCACAAATCGAGCCAAGGGATCCGGACGGTGCTCCCAATTTGCTGTGCAATCCAGTGACGCGACGCGATTCAGTTGAGTTCGTCGCCGATCTGTCCGATCTGCCGGTGAGGAGTCACGACGGCGAAGGCCAAGGTGTCAAAGCCATCTCCCCAGACGCAGCTCGTCCTGGAGGCGATGGGAGAAGCTGCTGCGATTTCGGCGGCTGAGATCAAGGAGGTGCGTGCGGCAGTTGATCTTCTTCACGGGCGGCTCGCCGTGGTCGACACGACGCAGCAGTCGGTCGTCGCTCAACTGAGCATCATCGCGGAGTCCGTCCAGGCGGGATCGCTCACGCAAGCAGCCAATGCCCGCCAGTTTGAGGCGATGGAGCGGCGCCTCGAGGAGGCGATTGCGACGCTGGCGCGGCTTCACGTGCGCCCGCCTTCGCCGGAGGAGGACGATGCAGACCCCGACGACGCCATCATCACTGGTCGCGGCAAGGTAACCACCACTCATGTCTCGTGGACGGGAGATACGGCTGGAGCGGGGATGTCGTCGGCACATCACACCGGGGAGCCTCCGCGTGGCGCTGGCGGCGGGAGACCGGGGGGCGCTGGTGGCGGTGATCTCGGAGGTGTTGGTGGCGGTGCTCTCGGAGGCGGTGGTGGCGGCGGTATCGGAGGTGCTGGCGGCGGCTGTCTCGGAGGTGCTGGCGGTGGTAGAAACCTTTCAGGAGACGCAAATTCTCGCCACAATTTGAAGATGTCTTTTCCCCGATTCGATGGCGAAAATCCCAGGATCTGGAAGGATAAATGTTTGGATTATTTCAAGCTGTTCAACGTGAACCCATCCTTGTGGCTGGTCTCTGCAACTCTGCATATGGATGGTGACGCTGCTTTGTGGCTCAAGGCTTACCGTCTCCGACATGAAATTACTACATGGCCCATGCTGATGGTGGCTGTCATGGAGAAATTTGGTGCCGATGACTACAGAAAGGCACTGAAACAGTTCTTCGCATTGAAACAACGAGGCCCAGTAGAAGAATATCATAAACAATTTGAAACTCTGTCTTACCAGGTGTCAATGCAAAACCCACACTACGATGAGCAGTTTTTTGTGTCTCAATTCATTCGTGGCCTGAAGAATGAACTGCGGGGGGCGGTGGAGTCCCAAGTCCCGGAAACATTGGAGCGAGCCATTTTGCTAGCTCGCGTGCAAGAAGAGGTACTTGCTGAAGCCAAACCGTGGGCTCACAAGCCACCTGCTTATCAGCGTGCAGAATCTGTTGGGCACCGTCAAGATCAAGTCCAGCCTGCTGTCAAGTTGGGCACCAGTGATTTCTGGCGTGACAGACAACTCAGAGATTACAGGAGGCGGAATGGAGAGTGTTTCAAGTGTGGCGCCAAATATGACCCCACTCACAAGTGTGCACACAAGCCTGTAGCTGAGGTACATGCTGCAGAATTGGAGGAGCAAACAGAGATACTATCGGAAGAAGTGTTGAATCTCATGGAAATGTGTGATATCCATGAGGCTGAACAACTCAGCCTTTCTCTACATGCAATGGCAGGCACAGAAGGGGCGGAAACCTTGAAACTAAGAGCTTTAGTGGGAAACCAAGTTCTGCTAATACTGGTCGATTCGGGCAGCAGCAACACCTTCTTGAATGCCAACATGATCGATCGGCTGCATTGTACTACAGTTCCAACAAAGCCAATTCCAGTGAAGCTAGCGAATGGGGAGTTCATGCAGTGTTCAGAAATGGTTAATGACTTGTCATGGTGGTGCCAGGGTGAAACGTTCACCACTTCTATGAGGATACTCGAGCTAGGAGCATATGATGCTATCTTGGGGATGGATTGGTTGAAAATGCACAGCCCTATGGTCACAGACTGGAAAAATCATTGTTTGGCTTTTCCTTATAAGGGCAACTTTGTTAAGCTTAAAGGAATTGCAGCCCCGCCCGCAAATGTCGTCCGTGAACTGCCCATTGAACAATTAGTCAAATGGTACAAGGGGAATGAGGTGTGGGCTATGGCCATTGTGCAACCAATGGCTGATAAGGAGCCACAGCAGGAGATGTTACCAGAAGTGCAGGCAGTGCTGGATAGTTTTCCTGAAGTGTTTGCAACACCAATGGAGCTACCACCTGAACGAGAATATGACCATGCCGTTCCACTGAAACCTGACGCAGCACCTTTCAACTCTCGGCCCTACAGGTATTCACCAGCTCATAAGGACGAGATAGAGAAACAAGTAAAAGCTATGCTCAAGGCAGGCATCATTGTTCCTAGTATGTCTCCGTATGCATCTCCTGTGCTATTGATTCAGAAAAAAGACGGGACATGGAGGTTCTGCATTGATTACAGGCGCCTAAACGAAATGACGATCAAGAATACTTTTCCTATGCCAGTCATCGACGAACTACTAGACGAGCTCGCAGGCGCCAAAATTTTTTCCAAGCTCGACCTAAGAGCCGGCTATCACCAGATAAGGATGTTGCCGGCTGATGAGCACAAAACGGCGTTCAAGACCCACCAAGGACATTATCAGTTCCGGGTCATGCCCTTTGGGCTGTGCAAATGCGCCGGCCACTTTTCAATGCGTGATGAACCTGGTACTCAACCCATGCCTGCGCAAATCGGTGCTTGTCTTCATGGATGATATCCTAGTCTACAGTGCCTCCTTGACAGAGCACGTGGCACATCTAGCAGAGGTCTTCCAGTTGTTACAGGAAAACAAGCTTTATGTGAAATCAAGCAAATGTTCTTTCGCCTGTGTTAGTCTGGAGTATTTGGGCCATATAATATCAGCCGATGGCGTGGCAACAGATCCAAAAAAGACGGAAGCAATGCTGAAATGGCCGCAGCCAACAACAATTACTGAGCTGCGTGGATTCCTGGGCCTCACCGGGTACTACAGGAAGTTTGTTAGAAATTACGCTATCATTGCTCGTCCTCTCACAAATCTACTGAAGAAGAAAGGGTTTGTATGGTCTGAGGTAGCAACAACTGCATTTCTGGCACTGAAGGAAGCTATGGTATCGACACCGGTGTTACAACTTCCTGACTTTCAGAAGCAATTTGTAATTGAGACCGACGCGTGCGACCTGGGCATTGGCGCGGTTCTCATGCAAGATCACCACCCACTTGCTTTTCTCAGCAAGCCCCTGAGCACCGCGCACCAACAGCTCTCGATCTACGAGAAGGAGTTCTTGGCATTATTGATGGCAGTGGAGCGCTGGCGACCCTATCTGCAGCGCGGGGAGTTTGTGATTAAAACTGATCACCATAGCCTCTGCTACTTGGACGATCAGACGCTTCAATCTCCTCTGCAATGCAAAGCCATGTCACGCCTAATGGGGCTTCAGTTTAAAATCATCTATCGTAAAGGAGCGGAGAATCATGCAGCGGACTCTCTCTCTCGAGTTGGACACTTGATGGCAATACAAACTTGTGCCGAGATTCAGCCAACATGGCTCCAAGAAGTAATCAACTCGTACGCAACGGATCTGGATGCACAACGTCGGCTCACAGAATTGGCACTAGTTTCTCCGGACGAGCACGGCTACACACTGCAAGATGGCTTGATCAGGTTCAAGGGCCGCGTTTGGCTAGGTGCCAACTCTGCACTACAGACCAAGCTCATCTCAGCGTTTCATGCTAGTGCGGTGGGTGGCCATTCCGGTGTGCAAGCAACATACCAGCGCATCAAGCGGCTGTTTGCCTGGCAGGGCCTGAAGCGGGCAGTTACTGACTTCGTGCGCCAATGCGAGGTGTGCCAACATGCCAAGCACTCAAATCAACACCCCCAGGGGCTACTGCAACCACTACCTACGCCGGCCGGCGCGTGGCAGGACATCACCATTGATTTCATAGATGGTTTGCCACTTTCCGAGGGGGCCAACACAATCTTGGTGGTGGTGGACCGTTTCACAAAATATGCCCATTTTCTACCTCTGAAGCACCCATACACTGCCCCTCAAGTGGCACGGCTGTTTGTCGATTCTGTGGTGAAGCTTCATGGAATGCCTCATTCGATTGTGTCCGATCGTGACACGATTTTCACCAGTCATTTCTGGAAGCTGCTATTCGCCAAGCTAGGGACCAAGCTGAAATATACTACAGCATATCATCCACAAACCGACGGGCAAACTGAGCGTGTCAACCAGAGCTTGGAGATGTACCTCAGATGCAGTATTCAGGACAATCCTAAACAGTGGAAGTTGTGGTTGCCTATGGCGGAACTCTGGTATAACTCCTCCTTCCACTCTTCTATTGGTTGTTCTCCATTCAAAGCCCTGTATGGCCACGAACCAAATCTGGGAGCTATGCCAACTGAGCCTGGTGACAACACCTCACCCATTGCTGACATGATTACTGACAGAGCGGCTCAGCTAGAGAAACTCAAGCAACATCTGGCGGCAGCTCAGAACAGAATGAAACTAAAAGCTGATCGCAACAGAACAGAGAAGGAGTTTCAGGTGGGAGACAGAGTATTACTGAAGCTACAGCCTTACGTGCAACAATCGGTGGTCAGTCGTCCTTACCCAAAATTGGCATACAAATTCTTTGGCCCATATTTAGTGCTCGAGCGAATTGGAAAGGTAGCCTATCGGCTTCAGCTTCCGACTGGCAGCCTGGTGCATCCGGTGTTCCACGTCTCACAGTTGAAAGAGTACCGTGCTGATTACACCCCAGTATTCGCTGATCTACCGAAAATCCCTGCCTTGGACACAACTGACACGGAACCTGAAAGAGTGCTCGACAGAAGAATGGTGAAGAAGGGAAATGCGGCCATCTCTCAAGTGCTGGTCAAATGGAAGCAATTGTCAGAGGATTCGGCAACCTGGGAAGACTGGGATGTGTTAGCTTCTCGTTTTCCGACCGTTCTTGCTTGGGGACAAGCAAGTTCTGCTGGAGGGGGTATTGTCACGCCGTCAGTCGTGCCTTAGACCCAAGTGAGCGCCATCAGGATGCAAAGCTGGAATAAGGTGGCGCTGTGTGGAGTGCGTGTGTTAAGTTAATTAGAGAGGGTGTGGGGCCTGCGTGCCAGTGGAGTCTGTGGTGGTTACTAAAAAGAACTCGGCTGTACCAGAAACGTCATGAATGAAATGAGAAAAGAAAAGAGATCTCTCCTCCTCCCCTCCTCTTGATTTCTTTCTTCTTTCTCAAGAATTCGTCCGACCCTGGAGATCTAGCAATCATACTAGAGCCAGGTGGTACATCGGTGGAGTTGTTGGTGGCATATCAATCAGTTTGTGCATTCCAAGTTGATTTGAGTTTGGTCGATGTGGCCATTGCTGCTACTTGTTTTGAACTGGAAGTGAAGCTTTCTGTGCAACTGTTCTGGCCTTCGGAACCTGCCATCTGGTCAATTATTTCGAAAAGAGCACCAAAGCTTATTGCACAAGGAGAAACTGAAACTCGTTGCAGAGCTTCTGAGCTGGGAAGTTCTCTTGACGATAGTGCATCAGACCTAGCGTTTGCTTGTGTCATTTGGCAATACCAGGGTGGGCAAAGTGCTTCATTCTATCAGGAGAAGCTGGTTCACAGGAATCAGCAAGAAGCTGGCTTGGGATGCTACTTCCACCTGCCGGCCAGGTTATCTGGGTTCACTATTTTTGAGCTATGCAATATGTCAATGCATGATGGAATGTCATGGGATCCTCGAGGCGTTAATGGTAGCAGAATTCAAGCCATTGCTTGGGGGCAAGCAATGTTTTGCCGGGGCGGTAGTGTAACACCCTATATACCCCTTGGAATGCACTTGAGCTATGGGTTGTGTACATGGGCTCGGCCCAGATCAAGCCTTGGAGCAGGACTGATAAAGATAGACACCAGGGCAGCACGGGAGACATCGAACAGAAATAGAGAACCAGTTTGGTCTTCTTCTTCCTCGGCTCGTCTCCTCTCCTCTTAGCCTTCTTCCTCTTCAGGTCCGGTGCTACCACAAGCACCATTGTATCCTTGTGCGTTGGCCTCACGCCCCGATCCTCACCGGCGGCCAGGGGGTGTGACAAAGCTCGTGACAGGATCCCACAAATGAAGGTAGCGCATGAACCAAATTTTACGGGACTGCAGCCATCCAACGAATGAGCTAGATCATTTGGGCACTCGGTGTCAAAGGAAAAGAGAGATCACCATGTGGTAGAAGCCATTCTAGTTAGAGCCCATCCTAGTTATAGCTGACACTATTTAGTTGAGCATCCTCAGGACGTTGGCCATTTCTAGGCAGCAAAGAACTGTGACAACCATGATACTATATGAGAAACATCATAACTAACAGCATGGAAAACTCCATTCCACAGCAAAAACACTAGCTACTCACTGCCACTCATATTGTACATGTGTATTGTAGAAGAGATTTCACTGTAAAAATGTGAACAAGCATGGAAAATGCATAAGCCACTATGGTCCTCTAGAAGCTGAATGTCCAATTAGAAATGTAGAATCCTCTTACTACATATAGTTCTATTTAAGCAACAATAAACAAGATGGCATTCTCAATATTAACATCCAATCTGGTCTGGCGTAACAAAGTTTATGATTTACAAAACAACTATTGCTTGATTTTGTGAATGCAAACCAAGTAAAGCAGGGTGTTTTCTTGTCTGTAACTTACCAACTTAGTTTTACAATATGTTCTAAAGCTAAAATTTCATCTTATCAATTGACTTACCAGTTAGCATCGGTAAGGTGTTTTATATAATCACACTTTTTGCAGCATCTATTGTCGGTTCCCTCCCGGCCTTACCCATTTAAGAAACAAAACGGCTTCTGAACCCTCGTCCCACTCACAAAGCTGAAACACTGCTGACCATCTCCAAATTACAATCTGCATAGCACAAACAACGAGCAATGGCATGAATCATCTCATGAGACATAAACAAAAACCCTAATATAAACTATCCATACAAAACAATATAAAGTTTAAGAATATGCACTGAACTAACCAGACATATACAGTGATTAAACAATAGAGAATGTGGATGTTAGCGAGTTAAATACCTTGCAAATGATCACAATGTTTGATCAATGACCTCTAGTAGCCTCGTCTAAACCAGCACACTAGCCTTCTCTGCTCAGATAAACTACATTCTTAATGACAAATTAATCAGTCCACCCAAAGCATCACTGAATACTACAGGAAAGCATCAGCCCATAAATATTGATCCGTCTTTGCTAAACACACTTGAGTTACAAAGTCAAACCATGCTTCCAGCTTCAGATGTAACTTGCAAGGTAAAAAGATCTTTTGAAAACGATGCCAGAAGACACCTTTACTATGCACCACATGAGGACACAAGTTATTCAGGTAATGCACGAGAAAGCCCCACTTGCCGATCTCAAGAAAAGTCTTAGGTTTATCCAAAAAAAATAATGCAGTAAAATGGCCTTTTTTGCTTCATTCGTGCATTCAGCTAATGTATTGCTATGAAATACTCTTGATGCCATGACATTGATATTTTACCAGAACATGTGTATTTTACTGCTTAATATGGATATCACAAAGTTATCAACGGAGCCCCACTATAAAATGTTTATGTTAGTAAGTTAAATGAACCTTCAGAGAATAACAATGCTTGCTCCATGACCTTTAGTTACCTCATCTGAACCTGCAAACTAGCATATCACATTACCAGTTTACCACTCCCCGGGATCTTAATGCCAAGTTAACTAGTTAACCTAAAGCATGGCCCATTACTACAAACCAAGATCCAAGCAATAAATATTGACCAGCCACTGTTCAATAATGAATACTGCTACCATTGGAGATGACCCTACCTAGCAACAATAATACATGACTGCAATTTGCTGAGAGCAGTGACATTAAATCACTCGATTGTGTAGTACTAGGAAGAGGGTGTAAACAAAAATGATACTGACATTGAACATTTCAAACCCATGGTTGTTAGCGAGTGTAGTATTTACATGCTTTATATTTAGGTATCATGTATTCTACCTCTTCTCCTATGCACTTTGTTTACAAGCTAGTCTTTCTCTGACCTAGAAACGATGGGACAGGTAGAAACTAGCTAATAGGATTAGGATGCACAGGGACATCTTCTACCTCCTGCTCCCGAGATACTTGGGCGACCCAATAGTCTAGTGCAACACTAAGTATAAGTTGACCTATGAGCACATCTCAAGCTTCAGACAGTGGCGGTGCGTTCTCGTGAGATATCACTTGTTCTCCTTTGTTTTTGACAAGTTCCGTCACACATGCCCCCCGAGTCCCAGGTATTTCAGTTCGACTGTGTTCTCGGTAGCATTATAACCCCCCGGCCCAGATCTATGCTATTGTATTGGAGTTGGTGATGGTAAGTGATCACCCGAATTCTGGTATATAATATTCAAATTCTTGATACTCTATCCAGTAAACAGCGAGTTACCAACGAATTCATGACAGTTATCACAACAACTACGCAGTGTCATATTGTCATGAAACTATGAACTATCCTGATCACACTAGGCATATAGCAGAGAGCCAAATTTTCATCTCATCTGATAAGAAATCTAACCACATAGTTATCAAATTAACCAAACATTAAAACCATGCTTTCAGCCTGAGATGTAACTTGCCAGGTAAAATAACTACTGAAAATGAGGCCCTGGACCTTTGGCTTGTACTACCTCATAAGGACACAAGCTCTTCAGATAATGGATGAGAAAGCCCCAGCAAAGCCCCATTTTCAACTCTTGAAACAATACTCGGGTTTGTCCATAAACATGTAGTAAAGGTATTCTTGTTTCATTCAGCATTCAGCTAATGGATCGCCACAAAACACTGTTGATGATATAGTATTGATATACCAGAATATAAGTGTTTTAGCTAGGGATCAATAGGCATACCAGTAACTGATCAACTAATCTCAAAAAAAAGTGATCAACTGAACTCTGGATATAATGTTCAAATTCTTGATATTCTAGCCAGCAGTGAGTTTCCAACAGATTCACAGCAACTACGCAGTTTCATGAAACTATCACTATCCTTAAGTAACTGGTCGCACTAGGCATATAGCAGAAAACCAAAATTTCATCTCATCTGATCATAAATCTAACCACATAGTTGTCAAATCAACCAAGCATTAGAACCAGGCATTCTTGTTTCATGTTGGCATTTAGCAAATTTGTTGCTGAGATACTCCTGATGGCATTATACTGATATCAGAACACAAGTATTTGTTAGCTTCAGATCAATAGGCATATCAAGTAAGTGCAAGTGATCAACTCCAGTATACAATGTTAAACAAGTTCTTGATGCTCCAGTCAGTTAGCATTGAGTTACCGATTCACAACAGTTACCAGAAGAACTAGGTAGCATCATTAAACTAGTCCAAATGAACTGGTTACACTAGAAATATATCTATCATCTGAAGCTCTTGTAAAACAGTGGATAGCAGAGAACCAAAAGTCCATTTCAACTGATCAGAAATCTAACCATATAGGCATATAGTTATCCAATCAACCGAGCATTACAACACACCACAACGATGTAACCTGATCACATAACCTCGGGCCTACCGTGGCCCCTGAAAGCTCAGAAGCAGCAGGCGCAGTCGAAGGGGCAGAGCGCGGAGCCGCCGGCGTCGGCCTTGCCGAACCCGAGCTCATCGGCGGAGTAAATGGTGAGCCCGTCGTTCGTGCGCCGCCGCGGCCGCTTCTGCGCAACCTCCTCGTGGCCCGGCTCACCGCCCTTGCCCCTACTCTCCTTCTTGCTCTTCTTGCTAGCCCCCTCGGCCCTGCTCTTCTTGGGCTTCTTGTCCCCCTCGGCCACTTCCCCTTCCTCCTGCGGCTTGCGCTTCTTGTCGGGCTTGGTGGCCTGGAAGATGTCGTCGATCTCGTTGGTCACCTTCTGCTTCTTCGGCTTCATCGCCGCCGTCGTTGTCGCTTGCTTTTCCGCAGGTTTTGGAGGGTTGGGCTTTTGTTTGGGGGTGGGGGGCTTGGCCTCGATAGAGGGGTTGGGGCCGGAAAGCTTCTTCTTTTGGGATTTGGTAGCCATTGGAGAGTGTGGCGTGGGGGATCGGATGGCTCCGCCGCGGCGAGGAGAGTACGACCGGAGACGATGAGGTTCTTGGTGGTGGCGGCGCGCGGAGGAGGGTTAACGCGGATACTAGAGACCTGGGAAGAAGATGGTAGGCTGGGAAAGGCCTCGTTCGCTTGGTCCGGCCCACACAGAACGTCCGAGCAAGGAATTAAGGCCCACTGGTAAGCAACAGTTAGGTGAAAACTCATTTGACATATAAAATTCACAGTTTCTCAAAAAATATATCAGAGAATATGTCGAGATACAAACATTAGTTACCAGCCCATATTAATTTTATATTTTCTTATGAAAATTTAGTCAAATCCTATATATAGTTTGACTTAAGAAAAACCGATATACATAATATTTTGAATTCGCATGTCAAAAAAAATTGAACTCTAGGTTTTTTTTTTTTGCACAAAGAAGGGGTCTAGACGACCCCGGAAGAACCTCAATTATCATAAGTGGTGGGTACAAATTTACAGACAAGCCCTTTTGCATCACTCGCCCTAAAGAACAAGTAATTAGAAGATAAGGCCTGCCATCTTACAGAAAACACCCTAGAACTTAAGATGAAAACACAATCGAGTCACTAGGCGTCTCCACCACGAGTCGATGGCGTCCTCCAAGCGTCGCCGCCGAGGAACAGGGCGCAGATGCCCGAACACCCATGTCCGGCGAAGATCCGTCGCTGATGGACGCCTTGGAGCCACCGGGGACGCACCACTTGGTAGCAGCAACGCGCCGAGCTCCAGCAGGAAGGAAGTTGCAGGGCCTCCGAACCGGAGGTTGTCGAGTCAAGGCCGCCATGCCGGCCATGGATAGCAGAGGCAGGATTACCTCTAGCTGTGAAGCTCAAGACGAAGCAGAACCACCGCCACCGCCTCTCCGTCGATCTGCAAAGGACAGCGCCATCGAGGATCACTCCCTCTTCTCCACCATCATGGTGGCCAGGAAGAGCAAGATCCAGGACGGACTTAGCCCGAGAGCTTTATTGAGGGGGTCGTGGGAGCGCTGCCGCCCTCCGCCTCTGGCTCCGACCATCGGAGGGCCGCGGCCAGCAGCCAGACGACTACAAGCCACAGGGAGCAGCTCGATCTCCGCCGTGGCCAAACCCCCATGGGCATAACGCCATTCTCCACAGGGGTAAAGCAAAGAACTAAGCTAGATCTAGACCTAAATCTAATCCTATCTACTCCAGCGCCCTTCCTTGACCATCTCCGGCCTGCTAATCCGGCAGAGGAGGCCTTGGAGCGGCCCGGCCGACGGAGGTCGACCCTCAACCTACTGTAGCTGCTAGAGAGAGGTGGAGGGGGGAAATGAGAGCGGTCCCGCACCTTGTTGGTCAGAATTGAATTCTAGGTAGATCGAGAGGAAACCTATCAACGCTGCAACCGGATCTATGTAGTCCGCCGTGAGGTGAACAAGTTACGAATAGCTAAGATATATAAAGCGTAGGAGAGAAAAAAAAAAAGACAGTTCCAATGAAGGACAATCAGTCCTGAGAGCATCTCCAGCCGCGTCCCCCAAACCGTCCCCCAAACCGCGCCGGATTGAGCGTTTGGGGGACGTGTTTTGTTCGTGCCGCGTTTGGGGGACGTCGCTCCCCAGCCGCGTCCCCCAAACGCCGCCGCCAAACATTTAAAATATTTTTTCTAACACATAAACCATTTATATGAAATGTAGCATATGAAAAAAAATATTTTCGAGGATTGTTTTCAAATTAAATTACAAAAAACAATAAAACAAGTAATCAAATATAATGAAAAGGGCTAGATGATACATCAAGGTGCCACGGTATTTCCTTTGATCCTCCACAAATGCTCAACGAGATCAGCTTGAAGTTGCTCATGCACATTGCTGTCACGGATCTCTGCGTGCATGGCGAGAAAATCAGCAAAATCTGCAGGGCAACTCATGATCAACCTCCGCGAGAGGGCCTTGACACTCATAGAGACCAACATGTGACCTAACATGATTCTTGCGGTCATCCTCGATGATCATGTTGTGCATGATCACACAAGCTCGCATCACCTCCCACATTTGGTCGTGAGACCAGCTTAGAGCGATGGTACGGACAATGGCAAATTGTGCTTGAAGCACACCAAATGCCCGCTCGACATCCTTCCCGCAAGCCTCCTGTCGTGTAGCAAAGTGAGAATTCTTCGGACTCGATGGATTCGAGATTGTTTTGACAAAAGTGGCCCATTTTGGATATATACCATCGGCTAGATAATAGCCTTTGGTATATTGGTGGCCATTGATCTCATAGTTGCATGGTGGAGCATGCCCTTCAACTAGTCTGCTGAACACCGGAGACCGCTGCAACACGTTGATGTCATTGTGTGATCCCGCCATGCCAAAGAAAGAATGCCAAATCCATCGGTCATAATCTGCCACAGCTTCAAGCACCACACTCGCAATATCCATGACGCCCTTTGTATATACCTTGCCAAGCAAACGGGCAGTTCTTCCATGCCCGGTGCATGCAATCGATGCTTCCAAGCATTCCGGGAAATCCTCCGGCAGCATTTTGTGCAATGATCCTTGGAGTCTCTTGTTCAGTTGGCCCTCTCAAGTAGTATTTGCCAAACTTTCCCACCACGGCTCGGTAAAACTTGTATATGCACTCAATGGAAGTAGACTCACTCATGCGAAGGTAGTCGTCTTGTGTATCGGCAGGTGCTCCGTATGCAAGCATCCTCATGGCGGCGGTGCACTTCGAATGGATGAGAACCCGAGAACGCCTACAGGCGTCGACCTTGAGCTTGAAGTAGGGGTCGAACTCTCGAACGCCGTGGAGGATATTCATGAACGAGGCCCTTGCTCATCTCGTACCGGCGCCGAAAATTGTCGGCATGTGTTGCCCCGTCGGCGAAGTAGTCGTTGTGCAAGCATGGCATGCCCCTCCATCCTCTCGCCGGGCTTCGACTTCCTTCTTCCCGGCCTTGATCCTCCGCGGCGCGGCCTCTTCCTCTTCTCCGCCTCGGCGTCAAGCATGTCCCGGAGGGACGCGATGATCGGCAAATGCTCCCGCAGGTCGTCGTCGAACGCTTGCTCGTCCTCCGGCAGCGAGGGCAACCATCTCATCGTCGCTGTCCATGGCTAAAGCAAAATCAATGGTTAAAATTGCGCCGAGGCGGACGACGCAACAAACGGCGACCAATCGCGCCTACCCGGCAAGTCGTCGAGCACCTTCGTGCGCGGAGGTGGGGCGGATTTGACGGCGCGTTCCGGGAGGCGCCGGCGACGCGGCGGCGGCGGCACGACCGGCGGGAGCCCCGGCCCGCGACAACGGTGGCCGACTCGCAGCACGGATCGGACGCCCAAACGGCCGGGAAATCCAGCGGCGGCGGTGGGGTGGGAGGCGCGGGAAGGAAGGAGCGACGAGAAAAGAGGTGCGAACCAACGGTTTATGCAAATAGTCGCCGACATGTGGGAGCCCGCCTCGCATTTCGTTGTGTCCGGCGTCCCCGGAGCGTCCCCTGTGGGACGGGGACGGGCTCGGGACGCCGGACACCGTATCGGGCCGCGCCGGACAAAAATGGGCTTTGGGGGACGCGGCTGGAACGCTTTTTTTGTCCGGCGCGCCCCAAAGGATCCCTTTGGGGGACGCGACTGGAGATGCTCTGAGAGACTCTGGTGTACTGCAAACACGCGGGAGCAGAGCTCCTATATCAATTGAAACATGTCAACCAGACATATCCCCGTTATTCATACACATGAGAGAAATCGTTATCACTACGAAACTTTACAGGCTTACAGCACAGCTGAGCTGACACATAAACCATGTCACATATGTACAGTTAACACACCGAGTTTGTATTTACAATTTGCTGACCATTGCTCGGGATCATGAGGCCACTATTCATTGGCATCTTACATTGCCTTCATGATAAATTTGGTGGACACTACAGCTCCTTTCGCGGCCATTTTCAGGACAGCACGACTCCTGTACAGCCTGCATCCAATTGAAAATAACAATCAAAACAGCTGTGGTTTTGCCTATAAGTTGGAATACAGGACATACAAATTTCAAGGTGAGAGAACTTTTACCCTGCTATTGTGATCCCCCAAGTTGCCAATATGTAAATCACCTTCCCAGCCTCCCAGAAACTTATCCATTTATTCCGGTCTGTCATGGAGCTCAACGCCGTTGCAACAGCTGCTTACGAATTAAAAGTTAGAATCCATATGAAATAAAATGGAAATGTCAGCCACATGCCTACTAATAGTTAAGCTAATGTCAACAGCATATTTGTTTCTTCTGTGAAATAAAGAACGCCTGAGCACAAGGGTACAACAAATTAACATACACCTCAACCAAAGTGAAGGACGTACTTTGGTCATGGCTAAATACTTGTTCGAGTCTCTAAAAGAGGACCAGATGTGCTAGTTAGTTATCTCTATTATGCCATGACTCAAGAGATCCTTGAGTAATTGATTAGATAAATACATGCAACAACTGTAGTATAATAGCATACACGCATAATGTAGCATTGAGCTGTTAATCTCCCAAATGTCACAAGTGCAGTAGGTCCCCACTGTGATGAACTTTCTCAACTGCAAACAGCCTATCTTACAAATTCTGACATTTTTTTGTCAGTGTGCATGTCTCCATTGTGGTCAACTTTCTCAAAGCACTAAGCTACTAACTAGATCGACCTAATTAATCAACCCACACTGTCATTGTTTTAAAGCGAAGATTTAAGAAACATAATAATATTTACAAGATTTTTTTTTAAATGAAGGCAAAAGTTTTGCTTTATCCATTATAATTAAGAAGGTGAACAGTTAATCAAGGGAAAACCAGGCAAAAACTGTATTTACAAGATTATAAAGTTTAACTTTAGAGCAAAAACATGGAGGATAGCCATACCCTTTTGCAGCTCCTTAGGTGATAATTTCTGAAGAAAAAACAACGGACAGTTAGAAGATGAAGTAGCGCCGAAGAGGACGTCTCAACTCGTGAAAATAAAATATACCTTGGACTTTGGATCTTCAAGAATGCACCTAGCAACAAAGGTAGCAAGAGCATCGACGATGTCATCTTCATTAACCATTACATAATTTTCGTTATCAATTCCACTAATTTCCTCCATATTCCCCCCAGCAGTATCACAGGAAACCAAGACCCATGATCCATTCTTCCCTTCACCTTTAGTGTCTGTAGTATCTCCAACTTCCACCTCTGGTTTGATTCAACCAGAAAGAAGAAAGATGTAAATCCATAAGAATTACAGAATAAAAAAAGAGGAACAGAGAGTTGCTATGAAGCATAGTTCAGCAACAAACTTCACAAGGTTTTTTTTTAGTGTTACTTCAAAAAAAAAAAAAAACTTCACAAGGTTTAGCAAGGATGAACCTGTCATACCGCCAGATAGTGCCGTATGTGGATGCATTGGCTCGTCTCGTACTTTCTCAAGATGAGCAAGGAAGCTAGCGTTGTTGACTGTCGCTACAAGACGATTATGCAACTGCATAGCGAAATCACATCGCCAAATGATACGAGTCAACATAAAAAATGAATCAAATAATTCTAAACTGAATAGTGTGTCATTATAGGTACAGCATAATGAATGTATAAGTTATACTATTGGTATTGAGTTCATATATATCATGGGAGATATTAGATGGTTAGTTCTCTTGTTGCACAGTAAACTTAATCTACAGCTCCATACTAACATTATATAATAACATAGTAGAGCATAATACTCAGAACTAGCATAACTGCAAGGCTATGGCTCAAAGTACACCACAACAATGATGCTATATCTCCTCGTAATGCCAAATTGTGGATAAACAACTGTTTCTAACAACACAACAACGAGTTATATCTCATTCTAAACCGTTTATCGCGGATATAAAACAAACTGCGACTATGTGAAAGGGGAGGTGAGAGGTGCTCACGTCGGGAGGGCACTCCTGGGAGACAAAGGGCGCGCCCTGCAGCTCGCGAAGGAGCACGAGGTCGTCGGCGAGGCGGGCGCGGAGGATGGCGTTCTCCGTCCGCAACCGCGCGGCCTCCGCCTCGTCAGCGGACACCGCAGGCGGGGTCGCGGCGCCGTCGTCGTGGGCCGGGTTGTGGCCGGCGCGGTGCTCGTAGGCGTAGCGCGCGACCTCGGCGATCTCCACGAGGGTGTGGGCGACCTCCAGGGGGATCTTGTGCGCCGCCGCAGCCACCCTGAGCGCCATCGCCGCCTCGATCGATCGACCGATCGGTGGCTCGGCTGGTCTTCCGCTCTCGCCGGCGTGATGCGAGGTGGAATCGGAGAGGACGACGGCGAAGTAAACCCTAGCCAAGCGCGCGACCTCAGGACAGTCGTGGACGGTGTGTTCGATGGATTGGGGATTTCGGTGCCGTGCTCCAAACTATAGAACGGAATTGAGGATCAAGTCACGTTCAGGTGGGCCACATTGAGAATTTTATACTCCAGCAGTTCCAAAATATATGGCGTGTTGTTTTTGTATTTGTTCAAACTTAATTCGGTCATACTGTAGAACTTTGGTTTACAAATCAGAAATTACTTGAAGTTCAAAAATAAATCAGTAATTACTTGAATATATTGAGCCTATTTAGGACGGAACCAAAACTCAAACCTGTTATATGGTCCCAGGGGTTCGCTCTAATGAAACTACATACTTCCTCCGTCTATATAAATATGTAACTCAATTTTTTTAGATATAAATGTATCAACACACTAAGATACAACTGTATTTAGATAAAGTTGTGCCATTTATTTCTTCTGCTGCAGATTGGTCAGCCTTTCTTTTGTCTTGGAAAATTGTAGAGGTAGAGTGTGGGAGATGAATATCACCAACAAAAGGATAAATTTACTCACATCTAATCTTTTATTTTCAAACATTTAAAAATCATATTTTAAAGTTTTAAAAAATCTGAAAAAATTATAGAGATAGACAATGATGCATACTATAATACTGTAAAACCTCAATATGAACTGTTTTAAATGAAAAAATCTGACACACTTATATAACTTGTCAGATTTTGTCAATTTATTGCGTAGCCTATAATACAAAGTAGTTTGTATTGAGATTTTGGTTGTTTTTACTCCATTCGATTTAAAATAATTGCTAAAAGATGGGATGTATCTAGACATGTTTTACTGTGTAGATATATCTATTTTTAGGCAATTATTTTAAACCAGAGAAAGTCGTATACATCATTAACTGCCTCTAGAATTTTATTTCAGATTTTTAAAACTTTAAAATACAAATTTTTAGTGTTTTAAAATAAAGGGCTAAGTGTAGCTTGGTCTTTGTGTTGAGTGTCCCCTACAACCATCTTAATCAAATAATTAAACACAACAATGATCACAACAAAATCATTTTCTCACCGGCCAGGTGGTTTTCTTAAGTAAAAAAAATAAGATAACCCGTAGCAACCATAGAGTAAGGATAAAAACAAAAAATACAAAAAAAATGTATATTAAATTTTCTCAGATGGATTGCTAATTTTCATTTAGTTATTTCGACTGTATTATATTTACATTTCAATATTTTATCCTTTTCATTGCCTCATTTCATGTCCTATAGATTATACTTTTTAGCATTTGAGGGACATTTAGATTTTGTCTTGGCGTGCGCTGAGAGTTTGTTTCACTGGATGTGCTTCTCATCTGCTATTGGGCGGCCTGGGAAGGCATTTGGTTTTTTTGGATGATGTGAGTTGGTGTATTGTCACCCTCTTCATCCCACTGTAGGTTTAGCGAGGTGGCTTCGAGTTTGATCTTTTGTATTGCTTCTTGTAAGAGGTTGTGAATAATCTAATAAAAAGCCGTGTGCATCCCTTGGATATGCAGAAGCTGAGGCGATATTTCCCCCATTTCGGAAAAAAAAAATGTGGCTAACGTCCTCATTAAGATCATTATTATTTTGCAACATTGATTTTAAGTACTGAAACATGTTATTTTTAGGCACTATTTATTCTTCTAGACTAATATCACCATCATCCTCCCGAATGCCACTAAATTTGCATCACATATACTTAGTTTCGGTTGTACTAAGTCTGAATCCCTTCAGTTCTAAAGTCTGCCCCAATTTCTATGGAAGTCCACCCTACTTTCATCTAATAGCATCATATTATCAATGAAGAGCAAACGTCAAGGAATATCTCTTTTGTATAACATGTGGATACGAAATCTAATTTACCAATTAATTAAAATCTTACGGTATTTGGTGAAACCACTATCTCTTCAGTTTTTTCAATTTTTTAGGTATATTTACTAAAGAAAATTCCTTTTACCTCCTAGGCTCGAGTGAGCTCATTTTTAAAAACGAAAAAAAAAACTCATTTTTATGTCTCAAATAATTATGGAAAAAATAACTAGTACATGTAATGTCTAGTATGTATAACCAAATTTGTGTCGAAATATATTTTAATGTGTTGTTTGGATAAAAAAAGACAAAAGTCGGAAGCAAAATCGAGTTAATTTTTGCCTTTTCAAAGTCCTAATTCTATTATTTTTGTGTAGTTAAAAACTCTGCACATATGTAGAGAACATGTGCGTGTATCCACCAAGAAAATGGCATATCGTTTCGATTTTTTATGGAACGAGCTCGCTGGAGCTCAGTTAGTACAAACTCTGTTGTCTATTGCCATCAATTCTAAAAAATAAAAATAAATGTGACGGCTATGAATTGTTCATACATGTGAAGATCAAACATTATGAATATAAGTAAGAATGAATTAGTAGAAGCATTATTCATTCTATATTATTCTTTATTGTATCTTCCAAATAAGATGAGTTCGATTTTGAGAATTCGTTGGAATTTTTACACATGCTTCTACGGAGGGAACAGTTTCGACCTAATATAATCGGGCAGGCCATGACGAGCGCCTCTGAGGGTCAAGCACACTCGGAATACGCAAATCCGCTGACAGTATATTCTACTGAACACAGCAAGTTAGTGCTGTATCCAGGAACATAACTGCACTCTGCAGTCCCATTTGCTATACACATTACTTGTACAATATATGCTAGCTACCGCAAGACTAAGCACAAAATTAGAGTACAAAAACTAGCTACTACCTACTTGCTGCCGAGCCGAACTGCCATCGATCATTTACACTATAGCTCATACGCTTCTCTGGTATCGAGGTTTCAGAGAAGATAGCCTCCTCTCTTCGTGAAGAGCCCTCGGACCGGTGGAATCAGCATTTGCGCTGCTTGGCCATGCGTGAGGGGTCAGCTGTTGCTGATACGCATTCATGTTGTCGGATACGCCGAGCCTGATGATAAATGTAGCTGTGCAGCCTCTTCCTGCTCCTTCACTCTCCAGCCAGATGTGCCCTCCCATCAGAGTAACAAACCTACATAAGATTTTTCAGAAGGTTTCCGTGTTTTAGAATGGGTGATTATGAACCCCTGCAAGCCAAAGTAAATATATATCCTTCATCCTTGTGCTGCTTCGAGAGAAGCTGAGTTACCAAACCCAATAACCTGTAGAAGGTTTACTAGTAAGGAGGTTGAGGCGTGACAGTGGATTACCTCCTGCAAATGGCAAGGCCAAGGCCACTACCATTGTATCCTCGGTTACCACCAGGCTGAGTTTGAGCGAATTTTGTAAATACATGAGGTAGATCCTGAGGGCTAATGCCACAGCCTGTATCCTTTAGCTGCAACAGAAGAATGGCAAAACGTAAATAATCAAGAAACTGATTAAATAATTACCTGATAACACGTAAACTTTATAGTTAGATAATGATTTTAAGTCATCTTGAAAACAGTCATTCTTCTATGACATGTTCATAAACTGTAACCTTAGAAACTTTTATTCCCGTTCTACTCTCATGAACACTGGCATCAGCTATAAATAAAAAAGTAGTCCTGTCAGCATGTGTGCTTTTCCGATGTAATGCTTTGTTGTTATATCTTAACTCATTTCTTGCATAGTTGAGAAGATGATGGGTTGGTTTGGGTTTCTCATCTCATGCGCCACTGCTTTATGTTTCAATTTAATACCGTGTGGGTTTTTGCAAATTCAATTTCAGTCTCTCTTTGCTCTCCGGTGTTCAAGCAACAAGCAATAAAAGATAGCCCCAATGGTACAGCCGTATGGACAAAACTAGAAAAAAAGTTTATCGGACCTAGCCTGCAGTGAAGTAACAAGTCATATGAACAACTTCACGACAATGTGACTTTAACAGCCCTCCAACCAAGATTTCCGATGCACCACATGCCAGCAGACCAATGGTTATCAGCCTGGTCAGACGTGTGTAATTTCATGCATGCACATGTTGAGCAAAGGTTACTCCGATGACTATGAAGATACATGGTGTATTTAAGTTGTTTTGTATTTAGATCTTTGTTTCTGGATCCTATTGCAAGAACATGAGCTGATAGCTTTAACAAGACAAACCCTTCAAATTAGTCTCTATAATTACCTGAACTTTCAAATAAAAATGGCCATCACTTGCAGCTGGATGAAAGTCTGAGGTTCTGAACTCTCTTAAAGAATCAGGCTTGAGAATGGAGGCTAAAAGTGTGATGTGGCCCTCCTTGGTGAACTTAACGGCATTGCCAGAGATATTCAGAATAGTTTGCATTAACCTCTTTTCGTCGCCAATAGCACATAATGGCAAATCTGGTGCTAACATAACCGACATCGATAGACTCTTGATAGCTGCGATTGGTCTGATGAAACTCATCACCTGTAAGACCAACAAAAAATTCAGGCAAATGAAATATACATGTAGACATTAGACAACCAGAGAATGATAATGTTGTAGACCTCTTTGAAAACAGCATGAAGATTGAATGCTCTGATCTCCAACTCAAGGCTGCCATCCTCAAGTTTGGAAAGATCTAATACATCATTGATAAGTGTTGCTAGAAGGTTGCTGCTTTTTAATACCGTTTCCACCATTAGGCGCTGCTCAGGAGTGAGTTCAGTTTCCAAAAGTAAGGAAGAGAGAGCTATAATAGCATTCATTGGTGTTCGCATTTCATGATTCATAACAGCTAGGAAATCGTTCCGAGCACGGATGGCCGTTTCAGCCTCTCGCCGAGCTAAATCCAGAGCAACGTTTTGCTCCATTAGTAAATCGCGTGCACGCATGGACTCTTCAAGAATAGCTGCATGAGAGAGTGCAACTGCTACCTGGAAAAAGAGAAGCATTTCAGCTTACAATATCATTTCACAATGTACAAGTAGTAATGTTATACCAACATTTATTAGCCTTAGTACCATTTGGTTTCAAGGAAATAAAGGATTTTTTAGAATGATCTGATACAATGGATCATAACATCATACTTGTCAATAAATAAGCATTTCCAATTAAAGAGCCTATTGAAAAACATATTAAACATCATTCACTCCTATGAATATCCATGTTATACATAACCAAACTAAAAGAAGCGGCATTGTGTTCGAGAAAAAAAGAAGTGGCAATAACCTGATCGGCGACAACCTCAACAAGCTCCAACTCATGCACATGCCAGTTCCTTGCACTATCAGATGGAAGCATCAGAACCATAATAGCATAGCTTTTCGCTGAAAGCTCCGGCCAGTCATTTATTTGGAAATTTGAGAGATTCAGAAGAGGTACTCGCACTGCAGCCACCTCTGGTGGAACATATCGTCCTGCAAGAGGCCGAATCCGTGCCAACGGACATGTGTGGGGTATTATAATTGCCCGGTTGCTACTGAAAACTTGGTTGATCACAGGAAGATTGATCGGTATAGATGACCCGATGGTAATCTGGTGGCGCAGAGTATGCGAGAGCTGGAGGCTCGAACCGCTTCGTGACGGCATCCACAGGGCACATTCCTCCAGACCCAAGGTCCTCCCTAGCTCAACGATAGTAGTCTTCAGAATCGTGTGCCTGTCAAGCGTGCTCCTGATCTCATGGGTCAGCATCCTGACATGCCTCCCGGTCTCCTCCTGCGTCCTTATCAGGCCCATCTCCCAGTCCAGCTCCTCGGCTTTGTTCTTCAGAAAGAGCTCCCTCGTCTTCACGCTCAGCAGGTCGGGGATGATGTGCACGAGCATCAACGCCGTCGCGCAGGAGACGACGGCCGTCGAAACCTTGGCGACGGTCATGACCATCGCGACGGTCTTGGTGTGCGTGGTGAAAGTCCAGAGGTTGATGAGGTGGGTGGCTCCGCAGAGGACGATGAAGGCGCCGAACTGGATGAGGACCCATCGGTACGGGAAGAATGACGACTTCTTCACGAAGTAGATGAGCTCCAGCGGGATGGAGAAGTAGGCGAGGGCGATGAAGAAGTCGGAGATGTACTGGTACTTGATGAGCAGCTCGTCCGTCGGCCACAGCGGCTCGATGCAGTCGCATCTCTCCATCCCTCGAGCTTTGGTGTTGCATCCGCTGTCACAACATTCCCTGCGGAAGAAAGAAATGCATGAGTGAGTTGCCATGGCATGAACCCACATCCCTAGGATCTCACTCGAACAAGTTTGTACCGTTTCCCATTTCACACACATAACAGGAACTATTGCCTAACAGTAATAGAAACAGCAGCGAAAGCTCTATCTATAGTTGAGTACACATTGGATATGGACAGAGGCTAGGGAACACAGGGCAAGAGGCAACCCCCACATAGACACACATATGTAAGTGATCCTTAGCTCGCGATCACGGTTGCCTTCCACTGCCACCTCTAGCAAAATTTTGAAGCGAAATTTTCTGGATTTCTGTCCTAGCACCACATTTAGCACAGCAGGTCAGTCGAAAGCACCTCCCTTTTCCCTCATTCAGCAGCAACACGCAGCAGAACAGCACTGTCCGCGGAAGCCGGCAAGCAATCGGAACCAAGTATGCCCAGCGACGCCGCAGGACGGGGCCGCTCCCAGCACCGATGCCTCCCCGCGCGGCTACACCCAAGAATCGACCCCTTGACCACAAGCCCCAACCGCTCCTGCCTCGCCCCCGAGGAACCCACGAGACGAAACCCCAGATCTGCCCAGCATAGCAGGGCGATGAGGAAGAGAGCAGGGGCAGTACCTCGGCCGGCGGCGTCGACGATGGGGAGGGGGGGACAGGACGGCTGCCCCTTGCCGGGAGGTTGCGGGGAGTGGAAGGGAGGAAGCGGCGCTGAAAAGGGAAGGGAGCCAGATGCGCAGACAGACGGACGGACAGTGAAGTCGTCAAGCCAGGCCAGGCACGGGGTGAGCAAAGAAAGAAGGGAAGCCAAAAGAAACGCAAGTCCAACCCCAGCCGCGGCTGCTGCACTGCACTCGCCCGTGGTCTTTCTTTTCGTCTCTCACCTTTTGTCTCCACGCTAAGCTGCCAGCCGTCGGCGGCCACGGCCACGGCCACGGGTACGAGGACTGGCGGACCACCGTCAGCGCGGCGGCCCGGCAGCGAGCTAGCACCGCGTGCCGGGTGGTGCTCACACGGGGTGTTGGGAGGCGGTGGTGTTGGGGCTATACGGCTATTGTATCGCCGGCGCCGGCGGGGAGGAGGCTGGCCGTGGCCGGATCGGAGAGCACTGCCTGAGCTGGGAGAAGGATTTTTGGTGGAAAAAAAATTACTGCTTTTATCACGGGAAGGAAGAGGAGAGTTTGCAACGCGCGCGGCAGATGGCGCCGGGAGAGCAGGTGATTTAGCTTCAACTTTTCAGGGTGGTAGACTAGGCACATCAACTTTGACCTGGAAAGTTAAGGCTTTCATGCGTATAATCACTGTCGATCACCACCCAAGGCACATGACACAGATGATAGCTACTACTACTGGCTACTGTTATCTCCTTGTTTCTTTTCCCCCGTGATCATCATGGTGTTTTTCTCTGTTTCAAGACACGCCAGACCAACCCAAACTTTCCACTCTTCTCCTAGGTTATTACGGGGACGACGTCAACGTCCTAAACATGAAATATATTTGTGAAAACTCCGTCTACTCGGACAGTGAAATTCATCCGATGGGCCTTGTGCACTTTAGACATACGAGTCTCTTTGGTCCAAATTTAATTTCATAGATATTTCAAAAATGTATTCTTTACAAAATTCAGGGACGACCCAATGTCTTATATTAAAGACAAAAAAATATTTGTGGAAACTTCATCTACTCGGACAGTGGACTTCATCCGATGGTCACCTTGTGCGCTTTACATAAGAGACTCTCTGGTCCAAATTAATTTTATATGAATTTCTTTAGGAATTTCTTCTATAAGATTGGTTGCTTTGTATGAATGAACACCATATTATTTTTTCATATGATCAACTTTGCACTAATTAAATGTCCATTGAGTCCTCACGATTTTTTTCCTTGATTCCGTGCCCAAAAGAAAATCGAAAATGACCATTATACTTCCCCGCCTAATGTCCACATATCTGTCATTTGATTGATTAAGGGCGTGACATCGATGACAAAACACATTGCAAAAAGGGTACATAACATAGTTGAGAAATTTCTTCTATAAAGATTGTTTGGTTTGGTACCAATGAATACCATATAATTTTATTTTATCCTATGATTTACTTTGCGTTTAATTCTAAATTACCTTTCTTCCTTGATTCCTAGTATTCATAAACTCTAGATTTATTGAACAAGGCCAAGACAAGGATGACAAAAATTCCTTGCCAAGACTTGTTCTATTGTTCCACTATATAATCATAACTATTGGAATTCCACTTAAATCACAACCAAATCGGAAACAATACTTCGACTTCTTATCACACAAATTTTTTGATATTGTCTCTACTCTACACAACTCAAACAAGCTCCACAACCACATAACAAGTCAAATAATCTAAAACAAAAACATTCATCATTCAGCTAATCATGATATAAACCATCAATAGGTATATGTCTAGCTTCAATATATTTTTCTTTTCATAAACCAGGAGTTGGATACTCTCTAATGCGCCGACACATAATTTTCACACTCTTCAAATTCTCTCCGAAACGTTAGTTATTTTCTTGAAATTGAGTTAGGACTGATTACTGCAAATGTAAATGGATTCGGAAGTGTACTCTTATATGAACTAAATATCATCACTCTCTCTAATAGTAGAGTTGGGATTAGTAGCAACCTAGAAATCGAGAAGGAAATGTATCTAGAAAGGGGTTTTGGTTGCCACATATCATGCCAAAATTGAGCTCTCTTTCCATTTCTCATGCAGAACATTGCAATGGCTAATGCCCCATATTACCTAAGAGGACCAAGACAAACTTGATGCACCTACACAGTTGCACAAAAACCACACTCACAGAATAGGATTGCAAACACACAATTCTCTGTTTCTACCTATTTGTACACTATGGCTTCATCTTAGCCATCCTTAAGCTCTCACATACTACTCGAGAGTCTCTTTTTTCTTTTGTTTTATGGGACGGGAGATCACCCTCATCTATAGGATTCCAAAGACGTTGGATTAGTACCACATGACAACCATCTAAACCATGTATGTAGAAATTTTATTATTTTAAGACCTCTTCCGATATGTCTAGAAAATACTATTTAGTTAAGGAAAATCCTCTGTAGCATCTTTTGCGATAAATATCTAGCTTCTAATAATTATCTTTTCATTTTCATGAATCATTGTTTATTTTTGCAAAAATTCCATGAAACATTCTAACTAGATTATTTAAGAACCTTCATGATAAAATGAAGCACATTTCAAACATAAAAAACCATTAAATGCAAAATAATAATAATCATATATGCATTGCATATTTCTCAGCGCCTCAAACTGCTCCTCAATCTTTACTATTAAGGTAAAACCGTCTGGTACTGTCACACGTCCTTTTACAACAAGATGCCACCGCAGCTACTGCGATTTTTACTCCTCTCGCAACCTTCTCCACAAAAAAATCGCCAATAGTGGACTTATTGTTGCCCTTGCCGATATTTACGAGCGGTCAAACAGGAGTGGCAGCCCAGGATACAGGCAGAAACAGACGTCTGCCACGCCATTCCATTTGCGCCACTCTAGAGGCCAGCTCCTGGCAGATGAAGCAGGCATCGCCGACGCCCAGCACCTGGCCGCCGGCCGCCGGACACCGCCCAGAACCCTGTCCGTCGACGTCATGCCTCTTTGACGCGCAATCCTTCCTGTATCAGTCGGCACCACCCCGGTTTTGGTGCCCTTCCCGTCGCCACGTGCGGAGCAAGATGGCGAGCTCGGTAGATTGGGGGAAGAAGTCGCTGGTGGAGGAGGAGAAGAACCCGGCGGGGGAGGAGAACAAGAAATCAGCGTGCAAGGGCGGCGGCATCCACATCAACCTAGATGGCAAGGAGCAGGTGTGATCTGATCTCCCCCGCCACTGAAAAATCCTCCTCTCTTCTACCCCAATTGTTTTGTTTGTTGCATTGAAGAATAAGGTGATACAAACATTGGCGTTGAACTATGGACAAGGTGAGTTTTTGCACTCAGGAGCATATGCTCTTGATTTTTGAAATGGGTTTTAAACGTATAATAAAATCTCAAAAAAATCAGATAAAAATGTAGCATGTACATCTCGATGTTCCATGTGCTTGCGAAAAAAACGACTTTTCGTGTCAAACTTTAAAAAAAATGGTGTGAAAGACTTATCCACTCGAAATAATTTGTATTTTAAGCTATACAAAATGACAACAATGTGGATGTGAGTATACTGAGCAATACACATTTTCAGATCTCCAAGTAAGCATCAGATTTTGTCAAAAAAAAATATGTGTGACCCATAAAAAAAGAATTTTGCATTGTGATTTTGCATGCTTATAGGATATATCATTGGGAACATCTGGAATTGTTTTCATTTTAAAAGAAACATAGAAATGTTATTCAGGAGCCAAAGAGACTTTGTGTCACATATTCCACCTTTTAGACGAAACAACCAGCCCCGTGCCCTTATCAAAAAGAACAACTTGTTGCAACATAAGAACCTTCAACATGAAATGCCATGTTTTTATTTTTTATTTTTTTAAAAAAAAATCACGTGTGCAAACTTTAGATGTCATGCAAAGACTTCAAGAGCTGCATATGCGGGTGCAATGTTATGCTTATCGAATAAAGGAATCGATTCCACGGTCGCAAAATGCAAACCAGTTACGTCACAAAATAATTTAATACCTGCATATGCTTACCGTCCAGATCCTGTAGAACTGCGTTCCTCTGCAATTCTTTACCACATAAATAATCCTTGAGAGGAAAAAAGATGATCTGAAACGAACACTCACTTGCGGCATGGCCCAAACTGCCGACCAGTCGATAGATATATTCGACTAGGAAATCCAAATCCAGTAAAATGAAGCACATTATAAACAAACAAAAAATCATTCAATGCAGATGCACTTGAGCGGAGATTTTTGGCTTCCCAATCTTGTTATTTAGAAAAAAAACGAAAATCAGATATTCAAGTTTCATAAGATTGTGAAAAGTTATATGGACGTAGCTAGTGATGTTTCCCACAAATACACAAAATATCAATTTCAAATGATTTGTAATTTGAGCCACACAAAAAGGACATCGTGTATCTAAGTGTGCTGAACAATACACACAAAAAGGACATCGTATTAGGGCTTTCGTGCGTAGTCACTGTCGATCACCACCCAAGGCTCATGACACAGATGACAGCTACCCTGCCTACTGTTATCTCCTTGTTTCCTTTCCCCCGTGATCATCATGGTGTTTTTCTCTGTTTCAAGACACGCCAGACCAAACCCAAACTATCCACTCCTTTCTTGGGTGATTACAGGGACGATGTCAACGTCTTAAATGAACACGAAAAAATATTTGTGAAAACTCCGTCTACTCGGACAGTGAAATTCATCCGATGGGCCTTGTGCACTTTAGACATAAGAGTCTCTTTGCTGCAAATTTAATTTCATAGATATTTCTAAAAACCTACTCTATATTCTTCACGATTTTCTCCTATAAAGATTGTTTGGTTTGTGGGAGTGAACATCATTTAATTTTATTCCATGATTTACATTGCGCCTAATTTCTAAAATAAAATGCATTGAGTCCTCACGACTTCCCCCGTGGTCATCATGGCGTTTTCTCTGCCTTGAAGACATCGCGAGGCACGCCCAAACTTAATTTGCACTCTTTTTTGGGTTATGCGGACGACATCAACATAAACACGAAAAAATATTTGTGAAAACTCCATCTACTCGGACGGTGAAGTTCATCCGATGGGCCTTGTGCACTTTAGACATAAGAGTCTCTCTGATCCAAATTTAATTTCATAGATATTTTAAAAAACTCTTTTATAAAAATTGTTTTGTTGTACGAATGAAAACCATATAATTTTATTCTATGATTTACTATGTGTTCAATTCCAAATTACTTTTCTTCCTTGATTTCTTGCACAAAAAAGTGAAAATAAAGGTCATACTCCCCGAGCTCTACGTCCTACTATGCATAAAAACGTCGTTTTATTGAATAAAGGCAAGACAACTATGACAAAATTCCTTGCAAAGAGAGTACATAACATAGTTTACCAAATTCAATCCATCACACGATGATGGCCATGGGAAATACCTTCAAGAAGAGGGTATACACTAGCGCTGAAATTCACCTAGTTTAGCTTGAAAGGTCGGGACAAGAAATTTTATTCTAGTTATCGGATCCAACCAATCGACGACAGATTATTAGCACACAGACAACGCTTTCGACAAAAATATATCACAACTTTGTCGTTATTGTGTGCAGCCAGCTGTGATTCCACAACAGTAATATACATTGGGATCCCACCACACCCCCATTTCGAAAAATTGGGATTCCACCTAAATTGCAACAAAATCATAATAGTACTTTGATAATTTGTTACACAAAATTTTTGATATTATATCTACTCTACATAACTCAACCAACATCCACAACCACATAACAAGTCAAGTAATCTAAAACAAAAACATCCATCGTTTAGCTAATCATGATATAAACCATCAATAGGTCTATCTCTAGCTTCGGTATATTTCTCTTTTTATAAACCGAGAATTGGATACTCTCTGATATTTCGACACATAATTTTCATACTCTTCAAATTCTCTCTGAAATGTTAGTTATTTTCTTGAAATTAAGTTAGGACTGATTACCTTGGATGTACATGGACCTTGAAGTGTACTCTTATATGAACTAAATATCATCACTATCCCTAATACTAGTAGATTTGGGATTAGTATAAACCTAGAAAAGGGAAGGCCATGTATCCACAAAGGGGTTTTGGTTATCATGCCAAAATTGAGTTCTCTTTCCGTTTCTCATACGGAACTTTGAGATGGCTGATATCTCATGTTACCTAAGAGGACCAAGACAAACTTGATGTACCAACACAGTTACACAAAGACCACACTTACACAATAGGATAGCAAATGCACAATTCTTTGTGGCTACCTATTTGTACACTATGGCCTCCTCTTGGCCATGACTACGACGTCACATACGACCGGAGAGTCTTTTTTCTTTTGTTTCATGGGAGGGGAGATTACCCTCGAGTATAGGATTCTAAAGACGCCCGATTGGTGCCGCATGACAACCATCCAAAACTTGTAGGAAGATATTTTTGTAAAAGACCTCTTTCGATATATTATGTCTAGAAAATACTACTTAGTTAAGGAAAATCCTCTCTAGCCTATTTTGCGGTAAATTTCTAGCTTCAGATATTTATCTATCCATTTTCATGAATCATCGTTTTGATGGGTTTGTTGCATGGAAATCAAAAAAATTCTACCGTGAACATGAACAAAAACAAAGATCCAATCTAGGAAGAAAGAGATCTAATCTACCAAGATCGAAACAACGAGATGTATGTGAGACTAACCCTCGAAGATTCCAAAGCCTACGAGATTAGATCTCGTTGTTGATGTAGTCGATCATCCAGTGTTGCAATCCGGCAGCACTTCCGTACTCGGTCGTGCGTACGGTGTCGATGAAGCCCGTCCTCTCCCCGTTTCAGCGGGCAGCGGAGGTGTGGTAGATCCCCTCGGAATCCCAGCAGCACGACGGTGTGGTGGTGGAGGTGAAGGAGAAATTCCTGCAGGGCTTCTCCAAGCCTGCGCAGGAAGAAAGAGGAGGGAGAGAGGGGCGGCTAGGGCTTGGGGGGATGATGTGTTGCGCCCCAGCCCTCCCCTCCCTCTTAAATAGGCGTGGGGGGCTGCCTTGGCCCCTCCTCCAAGCCCTTGGGTCGGCCAAAACAAGGGGGGCAACTTCCCCCCAAGTTAAGTCCCTATTTTCAAGGGATTTGATCTTATACACTTGATCCAACTGCATGGGCCTTGGGGGGCTGGTGTGTCTGGCCCATGTGGGCCTATGTGACCCCATCCGGTCCATGTTGGTCGTCCGGGATAGGTGGGCCCCACTATGGTACCCTCCGGAACCTTCTAGAACCTCTGATACAATACCGAAAAATCCTGAACTTTTCCGGTAACCCTGAAAATGACTTCCCATATATGAATCTTATTCTCCAGACCATTCCGGACCTCCTCGTGATGTCCTAGATCCCATCCAAGACTCCGAACAAACTTCCGACTCCATCTCATATTCCAAATCTACTTATGCGACATTGAACCTTAAGCGCGTCACCCTACGGTTCCTGAACTATGCAGATATGGTCGAGACTCCTCTCCGACCAATAACAAATAGCGGGATCTGGAGATCCATAATGGATCCCACACATTCAGCGATAACTTAGTGATCGATTGAACCATTTACATACGATACCGATTCCCTTTGTCACGCGATACTTTACTTGTCCGAGGTTCGATCATCGGTATCTCCATACCTTGTTCAACGTTGTTACCGACAAGTACTCTTTACTCGTACCGTGGTATGTCATCTCTTGTTACCTAGTCACATGCTTGCAAGCTAATTATATGACATTCCACCGAGAGGGCCAAGAGTATATCTATCCGTCATCGGGATGGACAAATCTCACTGTTGATCCATATGCCTCAACTCATACTTTCCGAATACTTAATCCCATCTTTATAACCACCCATTTACGCAATGGAGTTTAATGTAATCAAAGTACCCTTTCGGTGTAAGTGATTTACATGATCTCATGGTCGAAGGACTAGGTAACTATGTATCGAAAGCTTATAGCAAGTTGAACTTAATGACTTGATCTCATGCTACGCTTATTTGGGTGTATGTCCATTATATCATTCACCCAATGACATAACCTTTTTATTAACAACATCCAATGTTCATGATCACGAAACCATGATCATCTATTAATCAACAAGCTAGTTATACAAGAGGCTTACTAGGGACTCCTTGTTGTTTACATAACACGCATGTATCAATGTTTCGGTTAATACAATTATAGCATGGGATGTAAAAATTTATCATGAACACTAAGATATAACAATAACTATTTTATTGTTGCCTCTTGGGCATATCTCCAACAGTCTCCCACTTGCACTAGAGTCAATAATCTAGTTTACATTTGTAAAGATATAACACCTTGGCCTTCTGGTGCTTATCATGTTTTGCTCACGGGAGAGGTTTTTGTCAACGGATCTGACACGCTCAGAAACGTATGTATTTTGCAATTCATTTGCATCTCAACACATCACTCATTTTCCGAATGATCCGGCATTAAATGTATATGCTTAGTCCTCTGGTGGAACCTTAATTCCGCGGTCTGAAATAAGTCACTAATATTGTCACACACAATATAGCTTCAAAGTTCTGACACTATCGGAACTACACCAAGTTCTCAAAGAACTTCTCGACTTAACATCCTCAGTCATTGTCAAAACAATGACATACTCTGTCTTTGTTTGTAGAATCTGTCACAATATTTAGGACCCGTCTAAATCTAGCATAGACTTCTTCTAGCTCATTGTGCTACCTTTTAAACAACACTTAGCCTAATTGAGATTGAAATTTTATTTTTATATGTGACCAAACTAATATCGGTGCAACACCTTACAGCGATTTGTCCTACGTCTCATATACTACCATACGGAAGTATATAACATAATTTATTGGTTTGAGTATGTTCGTACACTATATCTAAGATACTCCATACCAACTTTGGTGAAAAAAAATTAAATACATCCATAGTTTGCACTATATATACAAAATACATGCATATTTATACGTAAAGAAATAGTGTACGTAAAAAAGTATACATACTACCTACAAAGTAGTATATATACTACCAAAATATTCTTATATATTTCATACTACATGTATATACTCTTCGGTATGATAGATACTACCTAGATTGTGTGAAACACACGTGGGAGTAACTACACCCGGGTGTAGTATGAATATGTCCTATATATATATATATATATATATATATATATATATATATATATATATATATATATATATATATATCCTTGGTTCTTCTAAAGCACTCAGGGATATTCTTACTGTTGTCCAATGATCATTACATGAATCATTCTGGTATATGCTCATAACACTTTAGAGCACAGGACATCTGATTTTGCACATATTATTCATGATCTAAAATCACTCATGTGTTTTTACTCATCGAGTGTCAAATACACTCAAGTCTTGTTAAACCTTCACATGGAAAATAACACCTTCTTAATATTTTTATATTGAACTACTTCAATATGCATTCTATGTACTTGACTTAAACTTATTATATGTTTCAATCTATCTTCATAGATCTTGACACTAAATATGTTTCAGTCCATATCTTTTCATTGAAGTTAATTCTCAATGAAACCTTTTAATCACATCAAGTATATAATTACATCAATTATAATCAATGATATGTCATCCACATATAATATTATAACTATGTCTCAGTGCTCCCACTTAATTTCTTGCAAATGCAAGCATCTTCATCGTTTCTGATGAAATAAAAACTCTTTGACTATTTCATCCGGTGAAGATTCCAACTCCGCGATACTCACTTCATCCAATTGAAGTTTGTATACCTATCTAGTATTCCGCGGACCAGCAAAACTCTTGGTTGTATCTAGTATACATCCTTAATACACACTTCTGGTAAGGAATGTATTTCTGCCATCCTACTATCATATCTCATAAAAGAAATATGTAGCGATTACTAGAATAATCCACATAGACTATAAGCATTGCTATGGAAGATCTAATCTTATCGTAGTCAACTCTTTGAACTTTGTTGTAAACAACTTTTCGACAAGTCGAGCTTCTTCAAGGATATTCCATCCAAGTCCACCAATTTTATAGATCCATTTACTTTCAAAAAGTATTCACCTATCTTGGATTTCATGGCGCATAGCCATTTTAACGGAGTCAGCGCCCATCATAACTTCTTTGTATGTAGTTGGTTTATCATTGTTCAAAATCAATCCTTTGTCCACAAATCATTTATTTGATCACAAAGTAAACCATATCTACAAGGTTCAATAAGTACTTTGATCTCCATGACTATAACACTTTGTAGACATGGGAGCCATGATCGTCGTGGCTGCTTCCAGAACCATTTCCGATGCTGCGCTACTCTGATCATCATGCTCAGGTTCATGAACCTTATCAAGTTCCATTGTCCTCCCACTCAAATACTTCGCTAGAAAACAATTTCTTGGAAATAATCAAGTAACATTAACAAACACTTTTGTATTTTACTTCATAGTGGAAAGAATTCCCAATTTGTTCTCTGAGACAACAACAAAGACATTCATCCGGTTTTGGTTGTAAACTCATTTACTTATGCTACGCATACCAAAATTTAAGAAAGGTGAAAGTATAGAGATGGTAAACCTAGAGGGGGGGTGAATAGGTTTCTACAGATTTTAATTCTTTCTTTGCAATGTTAGGCTTTGCGGAATATAAAGGTGAGCCTAATGCAAACTAGGTGAAGCAACCTATATGAGGATACAACTAACTCGAGCACGAAGGCTCTCACAGGCAATTAAATCACAAGTAAGGAGTTCGGTTAGAGATAACCGATAGCACGCGGAGACGAGGATGTATTCCCGTGTTCCCTTGCTTTGCAACAAGGTACGTCACGTTTGGAGGAGTGGAGGTCCCACGAAGGATTCCCCGTGCCACGAAGGCTCACCCTATTCTCCGGAGCCTATCCCACGAAGGAATAGCTCTCTCACTTGTGGTAGACTTTGAGGTAGCCTCCAAACCTTCACAATCTTGCCCGGAGCAGATCCACAGCCCGGATGCTTCCGGACTCCTCTTGCCCACCTAGGGTTTCCAAAGAACCCTAGGAAGCAAGCTTCTTGATGAATACAAGGGGGAATAAGATTTGGCTTGGTAGAACGGTAGATCGGGTCCTCCTCTATCGTTTCCCCGAAGGGATTTGAGTTTGGGTGGAGGAGGAGGGAGATCTGAGGCTTTTGGTGTTTCTAACAATGGAGTATGAGAGAAGGAGCTCAAGAACAGCTTGTAGTGTAGTGCCTAACTGTCTAGAGGTAGGAGAAGGGCTATTTATAGTGTTCTTCGAAATATGGCCATTGCCACTTGCCACCTCAGCATTTTTCCTCGACAAACCCGGTTGACCGGGCCACAGACCGGACAGCCCGGTCCAGAGGCCGGTCAGACCGGATCAGTGACCGGGGCTCCTTTGCGTCGTCCTGGTGCTTCTCCGGTTGGTGGCCGGTTGCTGCCCGGTTGCCGCCCGGTCGACCGGACGGAGCACCGGACCCGCCGGTCAGGGGCCCGGTTGACCGGTCGCAAACCGGATCTGCTGGCTCCTCCATTGGAACCCGGTTGCCGCCCGGTTGACCGGCCAGCACACCGGATCGGCCGGTTGTCTGGCCCGGTTGGACCGGGCTGGTCGACCGGATTTCTCCTGTAACCCCTTTTTGATTGTTGTTGAAATGGGGGGGTCACCTTTAGCCTTCTTGTTCCTTTGATACACCATTTACGCCTCATTGCCTAATACCTGAGATTATCCTTTAAAACACATTAGGCCAAATACTTTAGCACGGTGTCATCGTTACCAAAATAATGGATAAGGGTGAAATACCCTTACAATCTCCCCCTTTTTGGTATACGATGACAAACCGAGCTAGAGTCACAAATAGATATTATGATAAGCTCTAAACCTTGATTCCATATAAGATATTACGAAAGCTCCCCCATAATGTGTGCACTTGCAGAATTTGCGTTTGAATGCAAAGTGCACCATTTGTGAAACATGAGAAGCTCCCCCAATATCTTTAGGAAACAAGCATGGTATGGAGATGTGCATATCAAGATATATAAGCATAGCACACATAATCATCCTAACATAGAGTAGCACACATAATCATCCATACATGAATTATTGGAAATAGCAAATGGTTCTTGAAAAATCAAAGCAAATAAGAACAAGCCATATAAAATCCAAATAAAGCAACTCCCATGGCTTGTGATAATCAAAGAACCCCGTGGTTCCCTAGACTCTACTCTCTTCTCCCCCTTTGGCATCGGAACACCAAAAAGGCGAAGGAAAAAGTAGAGATGCTATCGCACCCATCAATAGAACTCATGCCCGGTGGAGTAGGAGCCCTCGTCATCATCACCGGCAGCCGAATCAACGTCATCCTCATCACCATCATCATCAGCAGGAGGAGGAGTAGGAGTACGAGCAGTCCTAGGAGGAAGACCACCATGAGCATACATGGAGAAGTCAAAGTTCTGGATCATCTCATCGGTGATGGGAGGCATCTCCCACTGAGGTGCAGCCACAGGTGCCAACTCGGGTCCAGGAGGAGAAACAGGGACATTCCTAGTAGCCATAAACTCGTTCTGTCGCCTCCTGGTCTCCTGGTTCAAAGCAAGACTCTGATGTGCAACATCATTAGTGTTCTTGCACATTTGCCACATGCTAGAGAAGAAGCGAGCGGCACCATGCTTGGGGCGCCGAGAGTAGCTGGAGCTAGCATCATGATCATGGCGTTCCTTAGAACGACGCTCAGCAGTGGGCATCATGGAGGGAACATCCGGACGAGTGGCCTCCTGAGTGGGGATCTTGAAGGCGTCCATGATGACTTTTTCACCAATAACGTTCCGAGGAGCGGGAACAATGTAGTTGATGAGCCGCTGAACATACTGGGCGTAGTTGGAAGTCATACGGTCCATAACTGCTCTCTTCAGTTCACAGTAGATAAGATCACAGCCATCAATCTTCCTTACCCTGTCAGGATGACAATAGTACATCAAGTTGAGGTGATAGTTCCGGACTTCACTGGTATCGCCAGACTTGCTGATGAGGTTCTCTCGGAACATCTTGGCAAGGACAAGGTATGAGTAGTACATCCCAGAGATAGTGGGAGGTCCAGCTGTAGGGTTCGCAGGATAGCACAAAGAGATGTCACCCTTAGTAAGCCTGGACCGTGAATGAATCCTGTACCCTGGATTACTGTCATCACCACAACCCATGGCTGCACGGAACTGAGAGTAGGAGCATGAGTACTTCGTCTTGCCGGTCATCCAGGTGAGGGTGCGGTCCTCATCATCATGGAAGAAGACGGTGCAGTGAAACTGACGGACAAGGAGTGGACAAAAGGTAGGATCATCTTGGGTATCATCAGGCTTGAGGCACACAAGGTCATACACTCCCAGATTCTTCAAGGTTTGAACCACAAAACGGTATTTTGTGGCTTCATGCAAGGCAAGCTCGGCAGGATTGATGGCCTTGGGTGATACAATATTACCATGCTTCATATACTCATGAGAATCATAGTAACCCTCCCAGAGGGCTGCTTGTGTGTTGGTCCAGAAGGCCTTGTCCGAACGAGTGTAAGTTGGCTGTGCAAAGCGATACGGATTGACTGTCCTCCATTCCTTCCATTCAAGGCGGTTTACAGCCCCAACATTGACGGTTGGCACTATCTCATCATCCTCTTGGGCAACATGCTTATCCTTGTGCTTGGTAGCAACAGACTTGGTTCTACCCCCAACCGAGCCGCCACCGTCGCACCTCGCCGAGGCTGGAGGGGGAACGCGGTTACTAGAACGGCGAGGAGGATTAGTCCTTCCTCTCTTGGAGGCATTGCCACGTGTCTCACTCTCACCACTCCAACTACCTGTGAATGAGAAAAAGAGAGCCGGGATAAAAGTGGGGTAAGCGTACATGTCATCAATAAGAGAGAAGCCAAAAGAGCATAGCATATATTCAAGTGTAATGATGAAATTGTGCGAAAAACTGGGCAGCTCGGTGCACAGGCCGGTCAAACCGGGCAGCAGACCGGACTGGCTGGTTTGCGACCGGTTGACCGGGCCATGCACCGGGCCGGCCGGTTGAGCGGCCGGTTGACCGGGCGTGTGACCGGATCTGTCGAGTTGTGATGTTGTGCCCAGATTTTCTACCACAAAACCATGCAAAAGCTCATAAACTTGAATATAGACTATAGCAATATAGTGAAGAAGTGCATTGTGGTGTGAGACACTCTAAAGGCATGAGGACTTTTACAAACCCTAACCCTAAATTTTCTCAACTTTCCTCAACATATGGCAATGGGAGAGGGAAATCAAGAAGGAGAGGGAATAGAAGGGAGATTTACCCGATGACATGGTCCTTGTTGCTCAAGTGAGCAAGAAGAACACGGGAAGAGGGCTTGAGGGCCAAATCCCCAAGATCTCCCAAACGAACTCGAGAGGGACCAAATCCCTTGGTGAAGAAGCTTGAGAGACCCCGATCTACGGTTGGGTGAAGTTTGGGGAAGAACTAGTGGTGGGAAGGACCTAGGCTGTGGTGGAGATGGTCAGGGCGCCGGCCATGGAGGTTGGAGATTGGGGAACAATGGGAAAGACCCCAAGGGGTATCCCTTTCCCAATATATAGGAGGCTGCGCGACCGGTCAGGAGTCCGGTCAGACCGGACTGGCGACCGGCTGACCCGGCCCAGACCCCGGTTGCCGCCCGGTCAACCGGACCATCCGGTCAGGGACCCGGTCCAACCGGGCCAGGGACCGGCCCAGCCCAGAATTTTCTAATTTTGCCTCGTTTTTGCCCCTATGCTTTGTGTAAATGTGTGTGAGTGCTCAAATGATGACATGTACATATAGATAGATAGATGATGATGAGATGAGCATAGACATGGGGTAGGAAACACAAAGTTCTCTAGGCATACCCATTGGAGAGAAAATCCAAATAAGATGTGAATAGCAACAATGGGCATGATTCGAAGTGTATATCAAGAATCATAAGTCATTTTGGAGTGATTTTTGCAATAAGATCATTTAGCCTTGTATATCCAAATCAAGTTGCAATTTAGACTAAATGAGGGGCGGGGGATTACTCCCCCTATGTGAAAGCGCAAATGTCATGTGACCTCGAAGAGACGTGCTTGGGTCCATATAATGACATTGGGTCTATTTATGTTGCACACATGGGTATGCATCATACCAAGACATGGTAAGATGGCTATCCCCATATGTGTCTGTGCCTCTAAGCTAGATAGTTAGATAAATGCAAGAATATAGTGCAAGAAGTTGATTCAATCCAAGTTTTTAGGATCAAGAATACCAAGTTCTCCTCTCAAGTTTACAAACCGGGCTTCATCCAAAGGCTTAGTGAAAATATCCGCCAATTGGTAGGTTGTTCCCACATGAGTGAGATCAATATCCTTATTGGCAACATGGTCACGTAGGAAGTGATGGCGAATGTCAATATGTTTGGTGCGACAATGTTGAACCGGGTTATTGGCGATCTTTATTGCACTTTCATTGTCACATAGAAGAGGCACCGTACCAAGAGACACACCATAGTCTTTCAAGGTTTGCTTCATCCATAACAATTGAGTGCAACAAGATGCCGCGGATATATATTCGGCTTCGGCGGTGGATAAAGCGGTGGAGTTTTGTTTCTTGGATGACCAACTCACCAATGACCGGCCAATAAATTGGCAAGCCCCGGAGGTAGACTTCCGGTCAACCTTATCACCGGCCCAATCGGAGTCCGAGTAGCCAATGAGTTCAAAGGTTGACCCCTTTGGATACCATAGCCCGAGAGTAGGAGTGAGAACAAGGTATCTTAGAATCCGTTTGACCGCCATCAAATGGCTCTCCTTAGGAGCGGATTGAAAACGAGCACACATCCCTACACTTAGCATGATATCCGGCCTAGAGGCACAAAGGTAGAGCAAGGATCCTATCATGGAACGGTATACCTTTATGTCCACATCCTTCTCACCGTCACATGAGCCAAGTTGCCCCTTTACGGGCATGGGTGTCTTCATTGGGCTTGCATTGGTCATGTTGAACTTCTTGAGCATGTCCTTCACATACTTTTCTTGAGAGATGAAGGTGCCTTTAGCAAGTTGCCTCACTTGGAAGCCGAGGAAGAACTTCAACTCCCCCATCATGGACATCTCAAATTTCCTAGTCATCAATTGCTCAAAAGCTTTGTTATGATTGGGGTTAGTTCCACCAAATATAATATCATCAACATATATTTGACATATAAACAAGCCACCCCCTTTAACCCGCTTGGTGAAAAGGGTGGAATCGACCGTACCCATGCAAAACCCATCTTGTAGTAGAAAATCCCTAAGGAACTCATACCAAGCACGTGGAGCTTGCTTGAGACCGTAGAGTGCCTTATGGAGTAAATACACATGGTTGGGTCGGCATGGGTCTTCGAAACCCGGGGGTTGAGCTACATATGCGGTTTCTTTTAGAGGACCATTCAAAAATGCACTTTTCACATCCATTTGGTATAGTTTGAAATTGTGGAAAGATGCAAATGCAAGCAAAAGACGAATAGCTTCAAGACGGGCTACCGGCGCAAAGGTATCCTCAAAGTCCATACCTTCTATTTGGGCAAACCCTTGCGCCACTAACCTTGCTTTATTTCTAATGACAATGCCATCCTCATCTTGCTTGTTCTTGAACACCCATTTAGTCCCAATGACATTGATGCGATGATCCTTGGGTCTCTCAACTAGAGACCATACTTCATTGCGTGTGAAACACTCCAATTCTTCTTGCATGGCAATGACCCAATCCGGATCAACCAAGGCTTCATGTACCTTGAGTGGCTCAAAACTAGACACAAAAGCATGATGTTGACAATAAGTCATAAGTAATGCATGGTGTCTACGAGTTACCACTCCTTTTGAGATGCTACCAAGGACAAGATCCACTTTCATGTCACTTGCCCTTGTAGCCGCCTTGATCTTCCGAATGGTTCCTTCATGATCAATGAATTCATCTCTTGCTAATACTTGATCATGAGGGACAACTTGAGCTTGAACATGAGTTGAGGATGTTTCTTGATCATCATCATGATCTTGCTCAGTGGGTTGAGGGCTTTCTTCTTGTTCTTCGGGATGTGGCTCATCTTGAGTGGAGGATACATCTTGGGTTGCACTTGATGGTTCAACTTGAGTTGAGCTAGGCTCAACTTGAGGTGAGCTTGATACTTCTATTCCATCACCTTGATCATCACTATGCACTTCCATGGGCCGGATGTGTCCAATGCCCATATGCTTGATGGCACTAGATGGATCATCATCATTACCCGCAACACATGGAACAACTTGCTCCACTTGGGAGCCATTATCCTCCAAGAACACCACGTCACAAGATACTTCAATAGTCCCAGTGGACCGGTTGTAGTATCTATAGGCGTGAGAGTTCTCCGCATATCCAACAAAAATGCCCTCTGTAGTTCTAGTTTCAAATTTACCAAGCTTCCCTTTATTGTTCTTAACAAGACATTTGCACCCAAAGACACGAATGTACATGACATTAGGCTTGTTACCTGTGAGAAGCTCATATGGAGTTTTGTTGTGGAGGGGGCGGAGGAAGAGCCGGTTGGAGTAGTGGACAGCTGTAGAGATGGCTTCTCCCCAAAAGTTGTGGGGTGAGTTGAATTCACTCAACATGGTTCTTGCCATCTCAATGATAGTCCGGTTCTTCCTTTCAACAACACCATTTTGTTGAGGGGTATATGGAGCTGAAAACTCATGCTTGATGCCCTCATCATCAACAAACTCTTGCATAGTGTAGTTCTTGAACTCGGTGCCATTGTCGGTCCTAATCGCCTTGATCTCGGATTCATATGTACGTTGAGCTTTCTTGGCGAAGGTGATGAACTCCCTATGGGTCTCATCCTTAGACTTAAGGAGAAAGACCCAAGAGTATCTTGAGTAATCATCAACAATGACAAGTCCATACTTGCTCCCACCAAGAGTATCATAATGTGATGGCCCAAAGAGATCCAAATGAAGGAGCTCCAAAGGCCTAGATGTGGTGACGATACTCTTGATAGGATGTTTCTTCTTGAGTTGTTTTCCCGCTACACATGCACTCGCATACACGATCTTTCTCAAAAGGAATGCCGGTTAGTCCAACAATGTGCTCACCCTTTAGGAGTTGTTTAAGATTCCTCATGTTAACATGACCAAGGCGGCGATGCCACAACCAACCTTCGTCATGCTTGGCCGCCATTAGACATGTGGAGGGAGATGGGCTCTCTTTCGAGAGGTCTGATACGTCTCCAACGTATTGATAATTTCTTATGTTCCATGCTACTTTATTGATGATACCTACATGTTTTATGCACATTATATGTCGTATTTACGCATTTTCACGGAACTAACCTATTAACAAGATGCCGAAGAGCCGATTCTGTCGTTTTCTGCTGTTTTTGGTTTCAGAAATCCTAGTAAGGAAATATTCTCGGAATTGGACGAAATCTTCGCCCAGGGTCCTATTTTTGCACGGAGCTTCCAGAAGACCGAAGAGATAACGAGGTGGGGCGACGAGGCGCCGCCACCATAGGGCCGCGCGGCCAGAGGGGGGCCCGCGCCGCCCTATGGTGTGGGCCCCTCGTCAGCCCCCCTGACCTACCCTTTCGCCTACTTAAAGCCCCCGTCGCGAAAACCCCAGTACCGAGAGCCACGATACGGAAAACCTTCCAGAGACGCCGCCACCGCGAATCCCATCTCGGGGGATTCAAGAGATCGCCTCCGGCACCCTGCCGGAGAGGGGATTCATCTCCCGGAGGACTCTTCATCGCCATGATCGCCTCCGGAGTGATGAGTGAGTAGTTCACCCCTGGACCATGGGTCCACAGCAGTAGCTAGATGGTCGACTTCTCCTTGTTGTGCTTCATTGTTGGATCTTGTGAGCTGTCTAACATGATCAAGATCATCTATCTGTAATTCTATATGTTGTGTTTGTCGGGATCCGATGGATAGAGAATACTATGTTATGGTGATTATCAATCTATTGTTTATGTGTTGTTTATGATCTTGCATGCTCTCCGTTATTAGTAGAGGCTCGGCCAAGTTTGTACTCTTAACTCCAAGAGGGAGTATTTATGCTCGATAGTGGGTTCATGCCTTCATTGACACTGGGACGAGTGACGAGAAAGTTCTAAGGTTGTGATGTGCTGTTGCCACTAGGGATAAAACATTGATTCTATGTCTAAGGATGTAGTTGTCGATTACATTACGCACCATACTTAATGCAATTGTCTTTTGCTTAGCAACTTAATACTGAATGGGGTTCGGATGATAACCTGAAGGTGGACTTTTTAGGCATAGATGCAGTTGGATGGCGGTCTATGTACTTTGTCGTAATGCCCGGATTAAATCTCACTATATTTATCATATCATGTACATGCATTGTTATGCCTTTCTCTATTTGTCAATTGCCCGACTGTAATTTGTTCACCCAACATGCTTTTATCTTATGGGAGAGACTCCTCTAGTGAACTGTGGACCCCGGTCCTATTCTTTACATAGCATACAATCTACTGCAATTGTGTTTTACTGGTTTTCTTGCAAACAATCATCTTCCACTCGATACGTTTAATCCTTTGTTACGAGCAAGCCGGTGAGATTGACAACCTCATCGTTTCGTTGGGGCAAAGTACTTTGGTTTTGTTGTGCGAGATTCCACGTTGGCGCCGGAATCCCCGTTGTTGCACCGCATCACATTTCGCCACCATCAACCTTCAACGTGCTTCTTGGCTCCTACCTGGTTCGATTAAACCTTGGTTTCATACCGAGGGAAACTTGCTTCTATACGCATCATACCTTCCACTTGGGGTTCCCAACGGACGTGTGCATCTACGCGTATCAAGCTAAATTTCTGGCGCCGTTGCCGGGGAGATCAAGACACGCTGCAAGGGGAGTCTCCACTTCTCAATCTCTTTACTTTGTTTTTGTCTTGCTTTATTTTATTTACTACTTTGTTTGCTGCACCTAAACAAAACACACAAAAATTAGTTGCTAGTTTTACTTTATTTATTGTCTTGCTCTCTATATCAAAAACACACAAAAAATTAGTTACTTGCATTTACTTTATTTGCCTAGTTTACTTTATTGCTACTAAAATGAGTAATCCTGAAGTTGAAGTTCGTTCTTTTAAGCAACAGGGTGGAGAAAGTTTTAAAGATGCTTGGTACAGAATTAGTAATGCTCATCATAGGTGCATTAAGAAACACTCCACCACTATCCTTCTTAGGAACTTTTATGTTGGTTTATCTTTTTTTTAATAGGTATGTTCTTGATACTCTTTCGGGAGGCAATTTCCTAGGTACTCCCGCTTTAGAAGCTAGTTGCATCATTGAGAGTCTAGTCGGAATACCACCTGTTAATGAAGTTAAAATTGAAATCTCTCTTGAAGATGTTATGAAAAAATTGGAAACCATAGAGAAAAAAATTTCAAGTGTTGAAACTAAATTGGAAATGCTATTTGATAAAACTTATGAACTTGATAAATTCTTAGGAGGAATTGATGAAAGAATTAGTGTCCTAGGAACTTGTGTTGTCCATGATAATCAAACCAATAGGATTGATGAACTTGAAAAAGCTATGGGAACCTTGGGGTCAACCTTTTCTTCTCTCAAGTATAATGAGAAAGCTTATGTGGGTAAAGAGCAAAAATTCATGTATGCCTCTAAAGTGCCTAAACAAAAGAATTATTATAGGCCTAAAATTGCTAAAATCCCTAGCACCACCATAGAAAATTTAGATAATGGAGCACCTAAAGTACCCTCTGCAACAATTTGTGTTTGCATGAAAAATAATGATGTTGATGCTTCATCTCTTGATGTTACTTGATTTGCACTTTCTGCGCCTAGCTGAAAGGCGTTAAAGAAAAGCGCTTATGGGAGACAACCCATGTTATTACTACAGAAATTGTTTACTACTGTAGCAACCTCTCCTTATCATGTTTTTGTGCCAAGTAAAGTTTCTATGTTAAAGTTGATGTTATATTTGGGATCGCTGCGCAGAAACAGCATTGCTGTCTGTCACGAATCTGGGCACAGGCCTCTGTAGAAAATTCGAAAAAATCTGCCAATTTACGAGCGTGATCCTCAGATATGTACGCAACTTTCATTAGTTTTGAGTTTTTCCATTTGAGCAAGTCTGGTGCCAGCTTTAAATTCGTCTTTACGGACTGTTCTGTTTTTGACAGATTCTGCCTTTTATTTCGCATTGCCTCTTTTGCTATGTTGGATTCATTTCTTTGATCCATTAATGTCCAGTAGCTTTATGCAATGTCCAGAAGTGTAAAGAATGATTGTGCCACCTCTGAATGTGTGAATTATTAATTGTGCACTAACCCTCTAATGAGTTTGCTTGAAGTTTGGTGTGAAGGAAGTTTTCAAGGGTCAAGAGAGGAGTATGATATACTATGATCAAGAGGAGTGAAAGCTCTAAGCTTGGGGATGCCCCCGTGGTTCACCCCTGCATATTTTAAGAAGACTCAAGCGTCTAAGCTTGGGGATGCCCAAGGCATCCCCTTCTTCATCGACAACATCATCGAGTTCCTCCCCGAAACTATATTTTTATTCGAGTCACATCTTGTGTTCTTTACTTGGAGCGTCGGTTTGTTTTTGTTTTTGTTTTTGTTTGAATAAAATGGATCCTAGCATTCACTTTGTGGGAGAGAGACACGCTCCGCTGTTGCATATGGACAAATATGTCCTTAGGCTTTACTCATAATGTTCATGGCGAAGTTTCTTCTTTGTTAAATTATTATATGGTTGGAATTGGAAAATGCTACATGTAGTAATTCTAAAATGTCTTGGATAATGTGATACTTGGCAATTGTTGTGCTCATGTTTAAGCTCTTGCATCATATGCTTTGCACCCATTAATGAAGAAATACATAGAGCTTGCTAAAATTTGATTTGCATATTTGGTCTCTCTAAGGTCTAGATAATATCTAGTATTGAGTTTTGAACAACAAGGAAGACGGTGTAGAGTCTTATAATGTTTACAATATGTCTTTTATGTGAGTTTTGCTGCACCGGTTCATCCTTGAGTTTGCTTCAAATAACCTTGCTAGCCTAAACCTTGTATCGAGAGGGAATACTTCTCATGCATCCAAAATCCTTGAGCCAACTACTATGCCATTTGTGTCCACCATACCTACCTACTACATGGTATTTCTCCGCCATTCCAAAGTAAATTGCTTGAGTGCTACCTTTAAAATTCCATCATTCACCTTTGCAATATATAGCTCATGGGACAAAATAGCCTTAAAAACTATCGTAGTATTGAATATGTACTTATGCACTTTATCTTTTATTAAGTTGCTTGTTGTGCGATAACCATGCTTCAGGGGAACGCCATCAACTATTGTTGAATATCATGTGAGTTGCTATGCATGTCCGTCTTGTCCGAAGGATCTATCACCTTAGTGGTTGGAGCATGCAAAATTGTTAGAGAAGAACATTGGGCCGCTAACTAAAGCCATGAATCATGGTTGAAGTTTCAGTTTTGGACATATATCCTCAATCTCATATGAGAATAATAATTGTTGCTACATGCTTATGCATTTAAGAGGAGTCCATTATCTGTTGTCCATGTTGTCCCGGTATGGATGTCTAAGTTGAGAATAATCAAAAGCGAGAAATCCAAAATGCGAGCATTCTCCTTAGACCTTTGTACGAGCGGCATGGAGGTACCCCTTTGTGACACTTGGTTGAAACATGGCATGCAAAGATCCGGTAGTCCAAGCTAAGTAGGACAAGGTGCGGACACTATTAGTATACTATGCATGAGGCTTGCAACTTGTAAGATATAATTTACATAACTCATATGCTTTATTACTACCGTTGACAAAATTGTTTCATGTTTTCAAAATAAAAGCTCTAGCACAAATACAGCAATCGATGCTTTCCTCTTTGAAGGACCATTCTTTTACTTTTATTGTTGAGTCAGTTTACCTATCTCCCTCCACCTAAGAAGCAAACACTTGTGTGCACTGTGCATTGATTCCTACATATTTGCATATTGCACTTGTTATATTACTTTATGTTGACAATATCCATGAGATATACATGTTATAAGTTGAAAGCAACCGCTGAAACTTAATCTTCCTTTGTGTTGCTTCAATACCTTTACTTTGATTTATTGCTTTATGAGTTAACTCTTATGCAAGACTTATTGATGCTTGTCTTGAAGTACTATTCATGAAAAGTCTTTGCTATATGATTCAGTTGTTTACTCATGTCATTACTTTTGTTTTGATCGCTGCATTCATTACATATGTTTACAAATAGTATGATCAAGATTATGATGGCATGTCACTTCGGAAATTATCTTTGTTATCGTTTTACCTCGCTCGGGACGAGCAGAACTAAGCTTGGGGATGCTGATACGTCTCCAACGTATTGATAATTTCTTATGTTCCATGCTACTTTATTGATGATACCTACATGTTTTATGCACATTATATGTCATATTTACGCATTTTCCGGAACTAACCTATTAACAAGATGCCGAAGAGCCGATTCTCTGTTTTCTCGCTGTTTTTGGTTTCGGAAATCCTAGTAAGGAAATATTCTCGGAATTGGACGAAATCTTCGCCCAGGGTCCTATTTTTGCACGGAGCTTCCAGAAGACCGAAGAGATAACGAGGTGGGGCGACGAGGCGCCGCCACCATAGGGCCGCGTGGCCAGAGGGGGGGCCCGCGCCGCCCTATGGTGTGGGCCCCTCGTCAGCCCCCCTGACCTACCCTTTCGCCTACTTAAAGCCCCCGTCGCGAAAACCCCAGTACCGAGAGCCACGATACGGAAAACCTTCCAGAGACGCCGCCGCCGCGAATCCCATCTCGGGGATTCGGAGATCGCCTCCGGCACCCTGCCGGAGAGGGGATTCATCTCCCGGAGGACTCTTCATCGCCATGATCGCCTCCGGAGTGATGAGTGAGTAGTTCACCCCTGGACCATGGGTCCATAGCGAGTAGCTAGATGGTCGTCTTCTCCTTGTTGTGCTTCATTGTTGGATCTTGTGAGCTGCCTAACATGATCAAGATCATCTATCTGTAATTCTATATGTTGTGTTTGTCGGGATCCGATGGATAGAGAATACTATGTTATGGTGATTATCAATCTATTGTTTATGTGTTGTTTATGATCTTGCATGTTCTCCGTTATTAGTAGAGGCTCTGGCCAAGTTTGTACTCTTAACTCCAAGAGGGAGTATTTATGCTCGATAGTGGGTTCATGCCTTCATTGACACCTGGGACGGTGACAGAAAGTTCTAAGGTTGTGATGTGCTCGTTGCCACTAGGGATAAAACATTGATTCTATGTCTAAGGATGTAGTTGTCGATTACATTACGCACCATACTTAATGCAATTGTCACGTTGCTTAGCAACTTAATACCGAATGGGGTTCGGATGATAACTCGAAGGTGGACTTTTTAGGCATAGATGCAGTTGGATGGCGGTCTATGTACTTTGTCGTAATGCCCGGATTAAATCTCACTATATTTATCATATCATGTACATGCATTGTTATGCCTTTCTCTATTTGTCAATTGCCCGACTGTAATTTGTTCACCCAACATGCTTTTATCTTATGGGAGAGACACCTCTAGTGAACGGTGGACCCCGGTCCTATTCTTTACATAGCATACAATCTATCGCAATTGTGTTTTACTGTTTTCTTGCAAACAATCATCTTCCACTCGATACGTTTAATCCTTTGTTACAGCAAGCCAGGTGAGATTGACAACCTCACCTGTTTCGTTGGGGCAAAGTACTTTGGTTTTGTTGTGCAGATTCCACGTTGGCGCCGGAATCCCCGTTGTTGCGCCGCATCACATTTCGCCACCATCAACCTTCAACGTGCTTCTTGGCTCCTACTGGTTCGATTAAACCTTGGTTTCATACTGAGGGAAACTTGCTTCTATACGCATCATACCTTCCACTTGGGGTTCCCAACGGACGTGTGCATCTACGCGTATCAAGGTCAACCACGTAAAGGTTGTTCTCCACATATCCAACAAGGACCAATTTGAGATTGTCACTCCTAAAGACTTGCACATAATACTTAGTAAAATATGAATTGTAACCGGCATCGGCAAGATGATATATAGAAAGCAAGTTATAACCAAGGTGTTCAACAAGCATGACCGTCTCAAGGCACAAGTCCTTAGAGATTGCCACCTTGCCATACCCAAGTACCTTTCCCTTTGAGTTGTCACCAAAGGTAATGCTTGACTTCTTGTTAATATCTTCAATGAATTGGTCAAGCACACCTCTTTCTCCGGTCATATGATTGGTGCATCCACTATCAAACACCCATTTTGGACCACCTGGAGGAATACCCCTACAAAATCAAGTAGAGGATTTAGGAACCCATTGATTAATGGGTTCCCTAGTCATGGCAACAAGATCTTTTGGTACCCAAATCGAGTACCCTCTATAAGCATAGCCATTACGAGGACCAACATAGTTAGCATAAACATCACCATAATAATCAACAAATAAAGCATAGTGATTGTTTGGCCCCGTGCGGTCACCACTAGTGGCTTTGCCCTTTGGGGCTTTGCCATCATAAGTGACCTTCTTGTTCTTTTCTTGAGCGGGCTTCTCTTTCTTGTAGTTGTTCTTCTTGTAGGGCTTGGGAACATACCCAAGACCATACTTTTGATTGTTTGACCTTTGCTTACTCAAGAGGTCATCCAATCCCATCTTACTCTTGGTTGTGGTGAACTTGGCAAGTTCTTTCTTCAACCTAACATTTTCCTCAAGAGTAGTTGCTTGCTCACAAGCCGATTCATTAGGATAATAGTTGAGACCATATTTGGTTACCAAAGATTCAAGATATGTATTGGTCTCAACATGCAAAGATAGTTCCTCTTGTAAACGAACATGTTCCTCAACAAGCTTAGCATGCTCACTAGTAAAGGTGGTGGAGGAACTAGCAATATTTTTATCAACAATAGAATCATTCATTGATTCAAGAGCTTTAGAGTAGGATTCTTGGAGTAGGTCATGGTTCTTTCTAAGTTTCTTGAGCTCATCCTTGACAAGCTTGTTAGCTCTTTCAAGGTGGTCAAGATCCCTAGTGAGAGAAGCATGAGCAACTTCAAGTTCCTCCTTTGAAGCATTAAGCTCTTGGGTCAATGATTGAGCCCTTTCAATAGTTTCAAGATCCTTAACTTTATCTAGTTCATAAGTTTCAATTTGTTGCTTAAGACCTTGAGATATGCACCTTTCGGTTTTTAGCTCTTGTCTTAGGAGATTGAATCTCCTTTCCTTATCATTCAAATGATATTCTAATTCCTCAATGGACTCATCCTTTTCTTTGAGAGAGTCCATCAAGAAATCAAATTTGACAAGAGCTTCACCACGAAGGGTGCGTCTAACATTGTAAAGTTCCTTAAGCACAGTTAATTCATCTTGATTTTCAGCTTCATTGTCAAGGACACTAGACAAAGAAGGTGGGGGTTCCATTACCTTGGTTTCTCTTGCCATAAGACAAGAGCCAATGGTTGTAGATGAGGAAGAGTCGTCGGAGTCATCATCTTGAGTTATTCTTGCCATAAAGGAGGAACCAACATCATTCTCCGTGGAGTAATCCTTGGAGTAGTCATATGTGAAGAGTGACCCGGGCTTAGAGAAAGCCAAACCGGCCACTCCGGCCTCCTTCTCCTCATCTTCCTCTTCTTCATCGGACAAGTACTCGGCCCCAACAAAGGCTCTTCCCTTGTTCCTCTTGTATCGGTCATTGATTGGGTTTGGCTTCAATCTTGGCTTGACCCCTTTGATGAACTTTGGCTTGTCTACCCTTTTCTCATAAGGGCACTCATTTGCAAAGTGGCTATCTTCATCACAATTGTAGCAAGTTCTCTTCTTCTTGTCATTGAGGAGCATTGGCAACTTTCCCTTGTACTTCTTGGCAAAGAAGGCAAAGTCGGTAGCGATGTCACTAGTTGAGGTCATCTCCTCATCTTCCTCAATTTCATATTCTTCTTCTCCTCCATGGTCAGCTCTAGCCTTGAGGGCAAGGTTGTGTGACGCTTCATGGTTGTGTGAGGCTTCATCAACACGGTTCATTGCCATGAGCATTTTTCCTGCCTTGGCCATGTTTTCATTGGCGGCCACATAGGAGACTAGATCATCGGAGTTCAGATCGGCACTCTTGGTTATGATTTGCAAGTTGAGTGCAAGGTTGGTATCTTCTTGCTTGACAGCAATCATTGCAATGACCTTGGACTTTATGAATCCTTCATTCCTCTCAAAGTCGTCGTCATACTTCTCAGCACCAAGTCCCTTGATCCTTACTCTAAGAGCACCAAGCCTTGCATAGGCATCGGCTATGGATTCTCCTTCTCGAATCATGAACCGGTGAGCTTCTTGCTTTGCGGTCTCATAAAGAGATGATTGGATCAAATCGGTTCCCTCTTGGAGTACTACGATTCGATCCCACAACTCTTTAGCGGAGCCGATGTCATTGACTTGATCAAGGAGCTTGCGATTGATGCCACTTCTAATCTTGTCACGTGCGGAGGCATTGAGTTGACGGTTGTAGAACTCGGTGGAGGTCAACCGAACGGGATCTTGTGGCTCCCGGTATCCATGAAGAATGATCTCCCATAGCTCCACACTGCAGCTGCGAATATGAGATTCCATAGAAGATTTCCAATGTGGAAAGTGAGTTCCATCAAAATGGGGAACGGTCCCACTATGGTTTATATGAGGCATGGGTGAAGTGTTTCTAGGATAGTCATGGTTAACTTCATGGAAGGATTCCTTAGAGGCCGAAACCCCACTAGGAGCTCCTCCAGTAGTTAGGTTCTTAAGCATGACAGACATTTCTGCCATTTGGCTTTGTAGTTCATCCTCCTTTTTCTTCTTTTTGGCCTCATATGCCAAGAATCTAGATTTCATTTCTTTAACCGAAAGGTTAGAGTCATCATCTAGACCCTCGAATAGTTTATCCATCTCACTCTTAAGGCGGTGAAGCCCTTAAAAAGAGTCCAGGCTCTGATACCAATTGAAAGTATAGAGATGGTAAACCTAGAGGGGGTGAATAGGTTTCTACATGATTTTAATTCTTTCTTTGCAATGTTAGGCTTTGCGGAATATAAAGGTGAGCCTAATGCAAACTAGGTGAAGCAACCTATATGAGGATACAACTAACTCGAGCACGAAGGCTCTCACAGGCAGCTTAAATCACAAGTAAGGAGTTCGGTTAGAGATAACCGATAGCACGCGGAGACGAGGATGTATTCCCGTGTTCCCTTGCTTTGCAACAAGGTACGTCACGTTTGGAGGAGTGGAGGTCCCACGAAGGATTCCCCGCGCCACGAAGGCTCCCCTATTCTCCGGAGTCTATCCCACGAAGGAATAGCTCTCTCACTTGTGGTAGACTTTGAGGTAGCCTCCAAACCTTCACAATCTTGCCCGGAGCAGATCCACAGCCCGGATGCTTCCGGACTCCTCTTGCCCACCTAGGTTTTCCAAAGAACCCTAGGAAGCAAGATTCTTGATGAATACAAGGGGGAATAAGATTTGGCTTGGTAGAACGGTAGATCGGGTCCTCCTCTATCGTTTCCCCGAAGGGATTTGAGTTTGGGTGGAGGAGGAGGGAGATCTGAGGCTTTTGGTGTTTCTAACAATGGAGTATGAGAGAAGGAGCTCAAGAACAGCTTTGTAGTGTAGTGCCTAACTGTCTAGAGGTAGGAGAAGGGCTATTTATAGTGTTCTTAGAAATATGGCCGTTGCCACTTGCCACCTCAGCATTTTTCCTTGACAAACCCGGTTGACCGGGCCACAGACCGGACAGCCCGGTCCAGAGGCCGGTCAGACCGGATCAGTGACCGGGGCTCCTTTGCGTCGTCCCGGTGCTTCTCCGGTTGGTGGCCGGTTGCTGCCGGTTGCCGCCCGGTCGACCGGACGGAGCACCGGACCCGCCGGTCAGGGGCCCGGTTGACCGGTCGCAAACCGGATCTGCTGGCTCCTCCATTGGAACCCGGTTGCCGCCCGGTTGACCGGCCAGCACACCGGACTGGCCGGTTGCTGGCCCGGTTGGACCGGGCTGGTGACCGAATTTCTCCTGTAACCCCTTTTTGATTGTTGTTGAAATGGGGGGGTCACCTTTAGCCTTCTTGTTGATGGGGTTCGTTGCATAGAAAACAAAAATTTTCCTACCGCAAAGCGAATAAAACCAACAGATCTAATCTATGGAACACCCAAGATCCAATCTACTAGATCTAAGCAACGAGATGGAGATGAGACTAACCCTCGAAGATTCCAAAGCCTACGAGATTAATCTCGTTGTTGGTGTAGACGATCGTCCCCGGTGCCGCAATCCGGCAGCACTTCCGTACTCGGTCGCGCGTACGGTGTCGATGAAGCTCCTTCCTCTCCCCGTTCCAGCGGGCAGCGGAGGTGTGGTAGATCTCCACGGAATCCCAGCAGAGCACGACGGCGTGGTGGTGGTGGTGGAGAAGAATTCCTGCAGGGCTTCGCCTAAGCCGGAGCAGAAGAAACTGGGAGGGAGGAGAGGTGGCACTTTAGGGTTTCGTACGGAGCAGCAATGGCCGGCCAAACTACCCCACTATTTATAGTCGGAAGGTAGGGTTAGGGTTTCGCGAAACCGACCTAGAGCCGACGCCGGTGGGCCCACACCACACCCCGGCGCGGCCAAGGGGGCCCGCGCCGCCGTGTGGTGTGGCCCACTCCCGGCCTTTCTCCGTCTCCCTTTGGACTCCGTCCGCGCGACGTGAAAAATAAGAACCTCTGTTTTTATTTCGTCCAATTCCGAGAATGTTTCCGTAACAACTTTTCTTGAAATACAAAACAACGGAATTCTTCCGGAACAATTCCGGCTCTCCTCGTGATGTCTCGGATCCTATCCGAGACTCCGAACAACATTCGGTCTCCATCTCATATTCCGAATCTACTTATGCGACATCGAACCTTAAGCGCGTCACCCTACGGTTCGTGAACTATGCAGACATGGTCGAGACTCCTCTCCGAGCAATAACCAATAGCGGGATCTGGAGATCCATAATGGCTCCCACATATTCAACGATGACTTAGTGATCGATTGAACCATTTACATACGATGTCAATTCTCTTTGTCTCGCGATATTTTACTTGTCCGAGGTTTGATCATCGGTATCTCCATACCTTGTTCAACCTCGTTACCGACAAGTACTCTTTACTCGTACCGTGGTATGTGATCTCTTATGAACTATTCATATGCTTGCAAGCTAATCGGATGACATTCCACCGAGAGGGCCCGGAGTATATCTATCCGTCATCGGGATGGACAAATCCCACTCGTTGATCCATATGCCTCAACTCACACTTTCCAAATACTTAATCCCACCTTTATTGTCACCCATTTACGCAATGACGTTTGATGTAATCAAAGTACCCTTTCGGTGTAAGTGATTTACATGATCTCATGGTCGAAGGATTATGACAACTATGTATCGAAAGCTTATAGCAAATGAACTTAATGACTTGATCTTATGCTACGCTCATTTGGGTGTGTGTCCATTATATCATTCAACCAATGACATAACCTTGTTATTAATAACATCCAATGTTCATGATCACGAAACCATGATCATCTATTAATCAACAAGCTAGTTATACAAGAGGCTTACTAGGGACTCCTTGTTGTTTACATAACACACATGTATCAATGTTTCGGTTAATACAATTATAGCATGGTATATAAACATTTATCATAAACACAAAGATATTATAATAACCACTTTATTATTGCCTCTTGGGCATATCTCCAACAGTCTCCCACTTGCACTAGAGTCAATAATCTAGATTACATTGTAAGGTACCTAACACCCATGGCATTTTGGTGTTGGTCATGCTTTGCCCTTGGGAGAGCTTTAGTCAACGGATCTGCAACATTCAGATCCGTGTGTACTTTGCAAATCTCTACTTCACCATCTTCGATGTACTCGCGAATCGAATGAAAACGCAGCTTGATATGCTTTAGCTTCTTGTGTGACCTTGGTTCCTTTGCATTGGCGATGGCACCCGTGTTGTCACAATAAATGACTAGCGGGTCCAACGCACTAGGAACCACACCAAGCTCAACAATGAACCTCTTCATCCATACCGCTTCCGATGAAGCCTCTGAAGCCGCTATATATTCAGATTCTGTTGAAGATTTCGCCACCGTGCACTGCTTGGAACCGCTCCAGCTCACCGCCGCACCATTCAATATAAACACGTACCCGGACCGAGACTTAGAGTCATCAGGATCGGTGTTCCAACTTGCATCGGTGTAACCGGTTACAACGAGCTCTTGGTCACCGCCATAACAAAGAAACATATCCTTAGTCCTTTTCAAGTACTTCAGGATATTCTTGACCGCTGTCCAGGTGTTCCATTCCTGGATCACTTTGATATCTCGCTGGTCAAACTAACAACGATGTGCTATATCCGGTCTAGTACACAAGCATGGCGTACATGATAGAGCCTACCGCCGAAGCATAGGGGATCTTGCTCATCCTCTCTCTTTCATCTCGCCGTAGCCGGACCTTGAGTCTTACTCAAGATCTTACCTCGGCAACATAGGCAAGAACCCTTTCTTGCTTTCATCCATTCTAAACTTCTTTAGAATCTTGTCCAGATATGTACTTTGTGAAAGGCCTATTAGGCGTCTTGATCTATCTCTATAAATCTTGATGCCTAAAATGTATGCTGCTTCACCAAGGTCTTTCATTGAAAAAGACTTATTCAAATAACCTTTAACGGTGCTTAATAGTTCTATATCATTCCCAATCAATAATATGCCATCTACATATAATATCAGGAACGCTACAGAGCTCCCACTCACTTTCTTGTAAATACAGGCCTCACCATGAGTCCGTATAAAACCAAAGTCTTTGATCACTCTATCAAAGCGTAGGTTCCAACTCCGGGATGCTTGCTTCAGTCCATAAATGGAACGCTGAAGTTTGCATACCTTGTCAGCATTTTTAGGATCGACAAAACCTTTGGGTTGTACCATATACAACTCTTCCTTAATGTCTCCATTAAGGAACGCCGTTTTGACATCCATCTGCCAAATCTCATAATCGAAAAATGCAGCTATTGCTAACAAAATCCTCACAGACTTTAGCTTCGCTACAGGTGAGAAAGTCTCATCGTAGTCAACTCCTTGAATTTGTCGGAAACCCTTTGCAACAAGTCGAGCTTTATAGACAGTAATATTACCATCAGCATCTGTTTTTCTCTTGAAGATCCATTTATTCTCGACAGACCTTGCGGCTATCGTGTAAGTCTACCAAAGTCCATACTTTGTTATCATACATGGATCCCATTTCGGATTTCATGGCTTCTTGCCATTTGTTGGAATCTGGGCTCATCATCGCTTCTTCATACGTCGCAGGGTCCTCATCATTGTCGTCCACAATCATGACATTTAGACAGGGATCATACCAATCAGGAGTGGTACGTTCCCTCGTCGATCTGCGAGGTTCAGTAGCTTCCTCGTTCGAAGTTTCATGATCTTCATCATTTGCTTCCTCTCCTATCGGTGTAGGCTGCACAGGAATTTCTTCCGACGACCGCGCTACTCGATCTATGAGAGAAGGTTCATCAACCTCGTCGAGTTCTACTTTTCTTCCAGTCACTTCTTTAGTGAGAAACTCCTTCTCAAGAAAGGATCCGTTCTTGGCAACAAAGATTTTGCCTTCGGATCCGTGATAGAAAGTATACCCAATTGTTTCTTTAGGGTATCCTATGAAGACGCATTTCTCCGCTTTGGGTTCTAGCTTGTCAGGTTGTAACTTCTTTACATAAGCATCGCAACCCCAAACTTTAAGGAACGACAACTTAGGTTTCTTCCCAAACCATAATTCATACGGTGTCGTTTCAACGGATTTAGATGGTGCCCTATTTAAAGTGAATGCGGCTGTCTCTAAAGCATAACCCCAAAACGATAGTGGCAAATCGGTAAGAGACATCATAGAACGAACCATATCTAAGAGAGTTCGATTACGACGTTCGGACACACCATTGCGTTGTGGTGTTCCCGGCGGTGTCAACTGTGAAAGTATTCCGCATTTCTTTAAATGCATGCCAAACTCATAACTCAGATATTCGCCTCCGCGATCAGAACGCAGAAACTTAATCTTCTTGTTACGTTGATTTTCTACTTCACTTTGGAATTCCTTGAACTTCTCAAAAGTCTCGGACTTGTGTTTCATAAAGTAAATATACCCATATCTACTCAGATCATCCGTGAAGGTTAGAACATAACGATAACCACCGCGCGATGCTACGCTCATTGGTCCGCACACATCGGTATGTATGATTTCCAACAAGTCTGTAGCTCGCTCCATTGTACCAGAAAATGGAGTCTTAGTCATTTTTCCCATTAGACATGCTTCACATCTGTCAAGTGACTCAAAGTCAAGTGACTCAAGAAGTCCATCGGAATGGAGTTTCTTCATGCGCTTCACTCCAATATGACCAAGACGACAGTGCCACATATAAGTAGAATTATCATTCAATTTAATTCGCTTAGCATCAATGTTATGAACATGTGTATCACTACTATCGAGATTTAACAAGAATAAACCATTCATCTCGGGTGCATGGCCATAAAAGACATTACTCATATAAATCGAACAACCATTATTCTCGGACTTAAATGAATAACCGTCTTGCATCAAACAAGATCCGGATATAATGTTCATGCTCAACGCAGTACCAAATAACAATTATTGAGGTTTAAAACTAATCCCGAAGGTAGATGTAGGGGGAGCGTGCCGACGGCGATCACATCGACCTTGGATCCATTTCCAACGCGCATCGTCACCTCGTCCCTTGCCGGGCTTCGTTTATTCCGCAGCTTCTGTTTCGAGTTACATATGTGAGCAACCGAACCGAGTATCAAATACCCAGGCACTACTACGAGAACCAAGTAAGATAGACATCTATAACATGTATATCAAATATACCTTTCTTCTTGGCGTGGCCGCTCTTCGGATCGGCCAAGTATTTGGTGCGAGTTCCGCTTCCGAGTGCCCCTTCCCCTGGCAGTAATAGCACACAGTCTCAGGCTTAGGACCAGCCTTAGGCTTCTCAGGAGGCGCCGCAACTTTCTTGCCGCCCTTCTTGAAGTTGCCCTTGTTAGGCTTGCCCTCGCTTCTTGAAACTGGTGGTCTTGTTGACCATCAACACTTGGTTCTCCTTCTTTATTTCTACTTCAGCAGACTTCAGCATGGAGAAGAGTTCAGGTAACTCTTTGTTCATGTTCTGCATGTTGTAGTTCATCACGAAGTTCTTGTAACTTGGTGGCAGTGATTGGAGGACACGATGAATGCCCAGCTTGTTAGGAATCACAATCCCCAAGTCACTGAGCTTCTTCGCATGTCCGGACATGGCGAACATGTGCTCACTAACGGAGCTGCCCTCTTCCATCATGCAGTTAAAGAACTGTTTCGAGGCCTCATAGCTCTCCACGGCTGCATGAGTCTCAAAGATAAGTTTGAGCTCACGCATCATCTCACATGGGTCGTGGTGCTCAAAACGCTTTTGGAGCTCTGCCTCTAAACTGCACAAGATGGCACACTGAATTTCGGAGTACCGAGTTACCCGAGTCTCATAAACATTCTTTATGTCCTCGGACACTACAGGAGGTGGTGGGGAACCTAGCGGTGCTTCGAGCACATATTGCATGCTCACGCCATTGAGGAAAATCCTCACATGACGGGACCAGTCAGTGAAGTTGCTACCATTGCCCTTAAGCTTTTCTTTCTCTAGGAACTGGTTAAAATTGATGGAGGGGGCGCCATGATCTACAACATATTTGCAAAGAGTTTAGACTAAGTTTATGATAAAATGAGTTCAGTTTTAATTCTTAAATTAACTAGGTGAACTCCCACTCAAAACAACATCCCTCGCATTGTCTTAGTGATTACACGAACCAAATCCACTACACCAAGTCCGATCTTCACGAGAAAAGATGTAGTTTCAAAGGCGAACACTCAAAGTGTTCATCATATCATTCATATGACTCATGCTCTACCTTTCGGTATCCCGTGTTCCGAGACCATGTCTGTACATGCTAGGCTCGTCAAGGCAACCTTAGTATCCGCGTGTGCAAATCCGGCTTGCACCCGTTGTATGCACATGTAGAGTCTATCACACCCGATCATCACGAGATGCTTCGAAACGACAAGTCTTAGCAACGGTGCATACTAAGGATGAACACTTTATTATCTTGATATTTAGTGAGAGGGATCATCTTATAATGCTACCGTCGCGATCTAAGCAAAATAAGATGCATAAAAGGATTAACATCACATGCAATTCATAATGTGTGATATGATATGGCCTTTCTTCTTGTGCTTTTGATCTCCATCTCCAAAGCACGGACATGATCTCCATCATCACCAGCATGGCGTCAAGGTCAGTGGCGCCGCTTCATGGTTGTCCATCACTTATAGCTACTATAACAACTACTTGAAATAAAGCTATTACATGATGAATAGACACGCAGGTCTTTAACAAAATTTAAAAACAACCATTAGGCTCCTGCCGGTTGCCATAATACATCAATGAACATCTCATACATCGAATATAATCATCATCACATTATGGCCATATCACATCACCAAACCCTGCAAAAACAAGTTAGACGCCTCTAATTTGGTTTGCATCTTTTACGTGGTTTATGGTTTTCGAGTAAGATCCAATCTGCCTACGAACATGAACCACAACGGTGATACTAGTGTTGACAATAGAAGTGCAAATTACAATCTTCACTATGGTGGGAGATACAGACACCCGCAAAGCCACTTATGCAATACAAGTTGCATGTCAAGCGTGGAGCAAGTCTCATGAAACGCGGTCATGTAAAGTTAGCCCGGGCCGCTTCATCCCACCATCCCGCAAGAAGCAAAGTACACAAACTAAAGCAACAAAAGCATCACCGCCCACAAACCATTGTGTTCTACTCGTGCAACAGATCTATGCATAGACGTGGCTCTGATACCACTGATGGGGTTCGTTGCATAGAAAACAAAAATTTTCCTACCGCAAAGCGAATAAAACCAACAGATCTAATCTATGGAACACCCAAGATCCAATCTACTAGATCTAAGCAACGAGATGGAGATGAGACTAACCCTCGAAGATTCCAAAGCCTACGAGATTAATCTCGTTGTTGGTGTAGACGATCGTCCCCGGTGCTGCAATCCGGCAGCACTTCCGTACTCGGTCGCGCGTACGGTGTCGATGAAGCTCCTTCCTCTCCCCGTTCCGGCGGGCAGCGGAGGTGTGGTAGATCTCCACGGAATCCCAGCAGCACGACGGCGTGGTGGTGGTGGTGGAGAAGAATTCCTGCAGGGCTTCGCCTAAGCCGGAGCAGAAGAAACTGGGAGGGAGGAGAGGTGGCACTTTAGGGTTTCGTACGGAGCAGCAATGGCCGGCCAAACTACCCCACTATTTATAGTCGGAAGGTAGGGTTAGGGTTTCGCGAAACCGACCTAGAGCCGACGCCTGGTGGGCCCACACCACACCCTGGCGCGGCCAAGGGGGGGCCCGCGCCGCCGTGTGGTGTGGCCCACTCCTGGCCTTTCTCCGTCTCCCCTTTGGACTCCGTCTGCGCGACGAAAAATAAGAACCTCTCGTTTTTATTTCGTCCAATTCCGAGAATGTTTCCGGAACAACTTTTCTTGAAATACAAAACAGCAGAATTCTTCCAGAACAATTCCGGCTCTCCTCGTGATGTCTCGGATCCTATCCGAGACTCCGAACAACATTCGGTCTCCATCTCATATTCCGAATCTACTTATGCGACATCGAACCTTAAGCGCGTCACCCTACGGTTCGTGAACTATGCGTACATGGTCGAGACTCCTCTCCGAGCAATAACCAATAGCGGGATCTGGAGATCCATAATGGCTCCCACATATTCAACGATGACTTAGTGATCGATTGAACCATTTACATACGATGTCAATTCTCTTTGTCTCGCGATATTTTACTTGTTCGAGGTTTGATCATCGGTATCTCCATACCTTGTTCAACCTCGTTACCGACAAGTACTCTTTACTCGTACCGTGGTATGTGATCTCTTATGAACTATTCATATGCTTGCAAGCTAATCAGATGACATTCCACCGAGAGGGCCCGGAGGATATCTATCCGTCATCGGGATGGACAAATCCCACTCGTTGATCCATATGCCTCAACTCACACTTTCCAAATACTTAATCCCACCTTTATTGTCACCCATTTACGCAATGACGTTTGATGTAATCAAAGTACCCTTTCGGTGTAAGTGATTTACATGATCTCATGGTCGAAGGATTATGACAACTATGTATCGAAAGCTTATAGCAAATGAACTTAATGACTTGATCTTATGCTACGCTCATTTGGGTGTGTGTCCATTTGTTGACGTCAGAAACCCACTGGCGGGCAGTGACTGGTCAACACCGTAGAGCCGGGAACAACTAGGGCTGCGGCTGGCCCCAGTCCCTCAGAGCGACGGCCCGCAAAGCCTCCTGGTCGCGCGCCGATGCAAATTGCAAGGGCGTGCCACCCGACCTATACCTGGTCGTGAAGGTGTGGATGATGCCTCGCTTAGTTTCCTGCAGGGCACACACGTACACATTAAATACGAGCCTCGATCGGCTCTCGAGTTGTCCCGTGAATCGGCTCATAGAGCCGATCCACCCATGATTCGTCCAAGGTGGCCGAATATATGGTGGTCCCGCTTGATCAAGATAAAGCGTATGAGATCCACGACGATCCGGGGTTTTCACCGCATAATCGGATCATCCTACTCACGATTGGGCCTCGCGCTCACGCACGGTGATCGTAAGCCAACCCTAGACAAGGCCTAAAAACCAACACTAGGTTGATCCTCGGAACGTCCCGTCTAGGGGCAGCAAACTACACCCTCGCATGCCGCTGGATCCTCCAACCCTTTGTAAGGCCTAACTATTGCAGATATTAAACTAATCCTTGATGAATCAAGGAGCGATCGTAACGGATCAGATCTACCGAACGATGATCAAGCGGGGTGCCGTCCCCGCACCCATGATGAGGTACAAGGACGGCTAGATGCGCAAGGGTTGCACTACGAAAGCATATGATACTAAGAACAATGCTAACCCTAACACATCTATGATAACTACGTTGCTCGCCATCAAAAAGGCTTCAGCACGAGCAACGCATGAACAACTAGGCAGGCTCGTGCTGCCTAGATCGCGAGATGCGATCTAGGCAAGCATGGTGCTTACCGGAGGAACCCTCGAGACGAAGGAGTTGGCGATGCGCCGAGATTGGTTTGTGTTGAACGTTGGTTGTTGTTTATTCCATAAACCCTAGATACATATTTATAGTCCAGGGGACTTTCTAATGTGGGCGTGCACTAAACCGTGCACGAGACAAACTCTAATCTCTACGTAACCTACTATATAAAGATACACGGGCTAACAAGCCCAAACTTGATAAACAAGGCCGATTCACGTATTTCTTCCACGTACAATCTTCACGTCCATCTTGATCGCGGCCCACCTCTCGGCTTGGTCACATTCTGGTGATAACACATGCCCCCTCGGTTTTGGAAATGACATTTCCAAAATCATTATGCCTTTCCTTCGTCGGGTCATGTCGTGGCGAGCAGTAACCGTCGCAGAGTCCTTCATCATGATAACTTGCCTTCTCAACTTCTCTGTACGATTAGACAGTCCTGGCACCACCTCCTCGGAAACTGCTGTGGCATTGAATTTTTACTATGCTCCCTTTTATTTAACCGCAGCAAACAGTCTTCTTCCTTATCCCCTTCGCACTAGCCTTCAAAAAAAACCTTCCCCTGCCACCATGCCTTCGTCCTCCTCTTCTTCCTCCTCATCGGGTCTTTCCTATGTGTCCTCTCCCATCCGAGAGTCGACGCCCTCGTGGGGCACGCAGGCGGCGTACGATATCCTCGCCCCCACGAAGTGGGATAAAGAAGACCATGACTCCCTCGTCTGGTCCGAGGATGACAAATCCTTGACCGACGGGGAGAGCGACCTCCGCCTCCTCGCCGTTGGGGAAACGGAGGAGAAGAGTGACGACGCCGGCCTTCTCCTCGTGACTTCACCTCTTCCGGGGAGGAAGGGGAGCGAGGAGAAGAGGAGGAGGATGACGACGAGAGCTCCTCCGACGAGCTGCCGGCCAAGCGGCTCGCCCTTGGCCGGGCAACCTAGCGACTTCGACGGCCGACGAGGACGACGCTGACGAAGAAGACGAAGAAGACGAGGGCCCAGTCGGCGGCTATTGGAGCGACGACGAGCCCGCCGGAAGCAGCACCGATAGTGACGACGGTGGCGACGACGAGGGCAGTGATGGTCCATAGATAGGACCTTTAGAATAGGGCCAGTAGTAGTAGATGGGGCAATGGATCCCCTGGTACTCCCTTTTGAGAGCAATTAGCTCTTTATGTAATAAATCCTATCGAATCAATGGAGAACTTTTCCCTAATTCCAATTTTGCCGATTCCTTTGAGTTTAATTGAGCCGATTCCCTCTTCTACTGACTTTGCCGATTCGTCCCCTTTGCCAATGCGTAATGAGCCGATAGCACCGCATCGGTCCTTTGAAATTCGCCCTTCCCTTCTTCAACCGATGATCTTCTAAATCCGGTCGATAATGCAGGATTCTTAGGAAAACCTTTGAACTTTCCCAACCAAACTCGATAATCCTCTTCAGCACTCATCCTTTGTGAAGAAAGTTGCAAAGAAGGATCAGCCGATGGCATCCCAATTGGTTCTCTAAACAGAGCAAACAAAATATCCACCAGGCCTGGGCTTGATCATGCAGAGCCAACCGATTTGCACATAAATCGGCTTCCCAAAGCAGAGCGAGCTGCCCCCCGAGTCTCAGTCCGCTCTTAGCGCCCTGCTGGTCAGATCGGTTCCTCTTGAGTCGATGGCTGCGCATCGGCTACTTCTCAATCCTGAAGTCGATGCCCTTGCATCGGCTGTAAAAATTTAAAAATTTTAGGCCGATTTGTGTATCGGCCCCCATGCTTAGTATCATCCATCTAGGTGCCCCCCGAGCCGATTCTCGTCAAGAGAATTGATGGTATCGGCTCGTCGGGTAATCCCTCGTTGGGTCAAACGTTGATCCCGAGCGGAATGAATGGTGAGGATAATTTTGGCCGATCGCGAGGAATCGGCCTCCACGTTGCTTGCTCGGTGAAGGCTTAGTAATACCCCTTCAACAGTTCCGGAGGGCCGATCGCAAGGATCAGCCTCGCCACGTTGCTTATTGACGTAGTCTTGCTACTCGCCCAGGCCGGTAGACAAAACCAGCCCAATCTCTGACTTTAGCACGTTGGTGCGCTTGCTGTCGTCTTCCTCGAGTGCGCCGTGTAATTGTGGAGCTCTACACTTCGCCGGACGAACGAGCACCATGTTTGTGCCAGCCGATGTTTCATCATCGGCTTTCCTTTTCTTGGGGCGCCACTCTTTTCTTTGCGGCAGTCCCTCTTCATCCAGGGTCCGCTGAACTTTCGCAGCCAAATCAGGTCGTGCCTTCCTCAGCGTATGCAAATATAACCTTTCGGCCTCCTCCAGACCGCGCAATCGCTGAACCTCGCGTTTCGTGAATGGCTGAGACCATCGGGGCACCATCTTGGACGGTGACACCTATCTTCTTCGTCTTCCCCCTCGTCTTCCGAATCCTCGAGATCTTCCAACCGAGGGATCTCGAGCACGTCCGTTTTGTGGTGGGAGAGGGCCTAGGCGCTCGAATACGGACACGTTGGCTGCCTCCTTCTTTCTCGGTTGCATTCCGGGCGGTTGCCGATTGTTGGTAATCGGCTCATTCCCGAATCCCAGCAGTGTCCGAAGAAGGGGCAGTCCCAATGCCTGTCCGTGTCGTCCTGCTCCCCGGCGTGGCGCTCCCGCCGCTCCTCATCGTGATTATGCCGACGATGTCTTCCGTCGTTTACGGCCGGACGGCCTCTTTCATCATCGTCGCCGTGTCGTTGGCGTTGATCATACCGACTCACGTACTTATTGAGGAGGTGATCCGAGAGGGGTCGTTGATATCTTATGTTCTTAACCTCCCCCTCTGTGACGTAGCGCTTGCCATCTTGACGGAGCCGATCGCATGGAGCGGCCCCCTCTGTGTCCTTGCTCTGAGAGCAGCTGCCCTCATCCCCGTCCTTCTCAGAGCGGTGTCCAAGCTCTACCATGCTGATTTTGGCTGAGATATCGGCCGGCACCCTCCGAGGTGGGCGAACTCCACCATGTTGACGGCGGGGAAGGGGTGTGTGTCGACCTTCATGGCATACTGGTTAAAAATTAGCCGCCCATTTTCTATTGCCATTTGGATCTGCTGACGCCACACCCTGCAGTCGTTGGTGGTGTGGGTGAACGTGTTATGCCACTTGCAGTATGGCTTTCCGCTCAGCTCTTGCACCGTGGGAACTTTGTGGCCTTCGGGAATCTTTATATGCTTCTCCGCGAGTAAGAGATCGAAAATCTGCTCGGTTTTCGTCACGTCGAAGTCGAATCCTCTTGGGGGTCCTGGCGGCTTCACCCATTTGCAGGTTACTGGACCTGCAGCTCGAGTCCACTCAGCTACCGCGACCTCTTGTTCTCCCGTAGCGACTTCATCTTCGCCTGCGTCAACCATGGTAACCACGCGCTTGAACTTGTCCTGATAGACATCCGGGTGACGCTGTTCATATGCTGACAGCTTCGCACCATGTGCGCTAATGACGGGTAGTCCGCTTGGGAGGCCACGTCCTTGATCGATGATGATAGACCCACCACCGCCAACTCGATCGCTTCTTTTTCGCTTACGTGAACCGAATAGCATCGGTTCCTAACGGTCCCGAAGCGCCGGATGTATTCTCGACACCGTTTCCCCGCGCTTCGTCGTACTTGTGCTAGATCGGCAATGCCAGCCTCGGAAGCCTCCGAGTGATATTGCTCATGGAACCGTTCTTCCAGCCTGCTTCCAAGTTCGGACCGAGTTCGGTGGCAGCGACGTGTACCAACCGAAAGCCGATCCCGTGAGGGACCGTGAGAAGTACCTTACGCGCAGCCTCGTCCGACGCCGAGATCATGCCCAGCTGCGCCAAATATCGGCTCACATGCTCGATGGAGCTGGAACCATCTCGATCCGCTGAACTTTGTGAAGTCCGGGAGCCGATATTTGGGTGGTAGCGGGATCAATTCGTACTCGTTGGGGTACGGCTTGGTATAGCCGATCGCCTTTCTTTTCGGCATCATGCCGAACCGATCTTTCAGGATCGTACAAATTTGATCCGCGGTGATGGCTGCAGTGCCTGAACCCCGAAGGCTCGTTGGAGTGGCGTACTTAACCAGCCATGCTTGTTTTTCTGGCTCTGAGCCAACTGCAGGAGCTGGGCTCGGGAGTTTTGCCGGGGTGGCGTACTTGGCTAGCCACGTCTGCTTCTCGAGCTCTGTTTCTGACGCTCCTCCTGTTTTCGCTGGAGTCCCCGATGTTGTGGCCTGGTTCGAGAGTGGCCGGTTGCCACAACCGGCACATACGTGCACGCGTATCCTTGAGGGATCTCCTTAGGCGCCTCCGCCAAGAACTCGGTAGTCACTAGGGTCACCACCGATCTTGTAGACGACGAATGCCGGTGTAGCCGGCACTTCAGCTCGGTGCTGCCAACGCATATGGCAGCGGCGGACGGGACTGGAGTGGCAGCTCTCCTTGATGCGTCCCGAGAGCTGGTCCTGACGGAGAGTACTGATGGCTCATGATTTCCTGGATCACGCGAAGAGCGACGCGCTCCAATGTGTTCACCAGGCTCTCGCAGTGGCGGTGCGGTGAATGAGCCACCATGAAGTTGATCTCCGACGCGAGCGACCTCGGTGCGTTCTTCTGACGGGGTGGATAGGTCCACTCCATCAAGCGCGCCTTCGGGTGAGAACCCCTTCCATCTGATGCCATGGGAGCGGGTCCTGTGGAAAGAGCCGATGAGGTCGGCTTCGAGGAGGACCTTGGCCTCGTCATACTTTTTCTTGAGCTCGCCAGTGAGGTCCTCATAAGTGACCGGAGTCTCTTCCGCCATCTTGGATGTAGATGGCGCTGTGGTGGATGTCGTGGATGTTGAAGATTGTCCCACCGGGCGTGCGCGAATGTGTTGACGTCGAAACCCACCGGCGGGCGTGGATCGGTCAACACCGTAGAGCCGGGAACAACTAGGGCTGCGGCTGGCCCCGGTCCCTCGGCAGCGACGGCCCGCAAAGCCTCCTCGGTCGCGCGCCGATGCAAATTGCAAGGGCGTGCCACCTGACCTATACCTGGTCGGGAAGGTGTGGATGATGCCTCGCTTAGTTTCCTCGCAGGGCACACACGTACACATTAAATACGAGCCTCGATCGGCTCTCGAGTTGTCCCGTGAATCGGCTCATAGAGCCGATCCACCCATGATTCGTCCAAGGTGGCCGAATATATGGTGGTCCTGCTTGATCAAGATAAAGCGTATGAGATCCACGACGATCTGGGGTTTTCACCGCATAATCGGATCATCCTACTCACGATTGGGCCTCGCGCTCACGCACGGTGATCGTAAGCCAGCCCTAGACAAGGCCTAAAAACCAACACTAGGTTGATCCTCGGAACGTCCCGTCTAGGGGCAGCAAACTACACCCTGCATGCCGCTGGATCCTCCAACCCTTTGTAAGGCCTAACTATTGCAGATATTAAACTAATCCTTGATGAATCAAGGAGCGATCGTAACGGATCAGATCTACCGAACGATGATCAAGCGGGGTGCCGTCCCTGCACCCATGATGAGGTACAAGGACGGCTAGATGCGCAAGGGTTGCACTACGAAAGCATATGATACTAAGAACAATGCTAACCCTAACACATCTATGATAACTACGTTTCTCGCCATCAAAAAGGCTTCAGCACGAGCAACGCATGAACAACTAGGCAGGTAGTGCTGCCTAGATCGCGAGATGCGATCTAGGCAGCATGGTGCTTACCGGAGGAACCCTCGAGACGAAGGAGTTGGCGATGCGCCGAGATTGGTTTGTGTTGAACGTTGGTTGTTGTTTATTCCATAAACCCTAGATACATATTTATAGTCCAGGGGACTTTCTAATGTGGGCGTGCACTAAACCGTGCACGAGACAAACTCTAATCTCTACGTAACCTACTATATAAAGATACACGGGCTAACAAGCCCAAACTTGATAAACAAGGCCGATTCACGTATTTCTTCCACGTACAATCTTCACGTCCATCTTGATCGCGGCCCACCTCTGGCTTGGTCACATTCTGGTGATAACACCATTATATCATTCAACCAATGACATAACCTTGTTATTAATAACATCCAATGTTCATGATCACGAAACCATGATCATCTATTAATCAACAAGCTAGTTATACAAGAGGCTTACTAGGGACTCCTTGTTGTTTACATAACACACATGTATCAATGTTTCGGTTAATACAATTATAGCATGGTATATAAACATTTATCATAAACACAAAGATATTATAATAACCACTTTATTATTGCCTCTTGGGCATATCTCCAACACTTGTTCCTTTGATACACCATTTACGCCTCATTGCCTAATACCTGAGATTATCCTTTAAAACACATTAGGCCAAATACTTTAGCACGGTGTCATCGTTACCAAAATAATGGATAAGGGTGAAATACCCTTACAAAAGGACTATTAGGGTTTATACCCATGCCATAACTCGTATGGTGTCATTTCAACGGATTATGATGACGCTCTATTTAGTGTAAAAGCGATAGTCTCTAAAGCATAATCCACAAAAATATAATGGCGTCGTTTTATTTTATCTCATCATTAACCCAACAAGGTTTGGATACGTCTCTTGGATACTCCACCATCACTATGATACTCCAAGAAACGTGAGTTGTAGAACAATTTCATAACTCTCTTAGATGTTCGCTAAAACTCGTAATTCAAATATTTCCACCATGATCCAATCATAGATATTTGACTTTTCTATTACGATGATTTCCACTTTATGCTGAAATTTATTTGAATCCATTCAAATGTTTCAAACTTCTTCCTTATCGAATAAATATATCCACATATATATACTCAATTCATTGTTGGAAGTTTTCATGAAGTAGAAGAATCTCCCGCGCACAACTATGCCCGATGAACCACATACATCATCATGTATGTTTCCACTAAGTTAGTTGCCCGTTCAACTCTTGGCCTATGAACGGTATTTAAGTCATTCTCTTTAGAAGAGATTTGCAAGCGCCAAACGATTCAAAAATCGAATGACTCCAGAAAATCCATTTGCATGGAGTTCCTTCATGCGTTCCTTTCTAACATGACCTAAATGGCGGTTCCACTAATGAGTGGTGAAAGAGAAAAGTCTAAGACCCGTGTTTTGTGTGATTGATGAAACACTTGAATTATCTCACCGTGTGCAAAAGTGTCTTTGATAGATTTGCAAGTGCACGGTGACCTCGCGGGACGCGTCAAGATCGGAGGACTGAAGCGTAGCTTATAGGTTTTCTGGTTTTGTGTGTGTATTGCGAGGCGACATGGTTGGAGAGGAAAAGAGAAGAAAACAGTTTTTGTCAGGCCGGTACTACCAATACTGGTAGCGGTAGTACCGCTACCTCTACTAGTACCGCCCTATGGTACCGCTCTGGTGATATGCACGGGATTTGACCCACAGAACGTGTTACGGTACCTTTACAGTACCTCGAGCGGTAGTGCCGCTTCAGAGCGGTAGTACCGCCCAGGTACCGCTTAGGTACCGTAACGGAAGTTACGGTCGTACCGCTCTGGTACCGCTTCGGTACCGCTTGGGATCCAGTAAGCTCTGGAGACCATTGCGGTACCTCGAGCGGTACCGCGAGCGGTAGTACCGCTATGTGTCCACGTGGATAAGTTCTGTGGGATTTCGAATCCAGAGCGGTAGTACCGCTTCCCAAAGCGGTAGTACCGCTTAGGCAAAAATTGGGGGTAACGGTTGGATTTCGGGGGGACCTATTTAAAGGGCCCTTCTTCTCCAACTCGCCTTTATCTCTTCTTTCTCTCTCTCTCCTCCATTGTTGCTGAGCTTAAACCTAGAGGATCTCCGCAACCATCCAACCAATCTTGCCGAAATTTTGAGGAGTGGTGGAGGAGGCCCCGATCTATAGTTCTACCAAGAGATATTTCACCAATTCGTACTAGTCCTTTGTGGATCTTGGAGTTAGGGTTCCTATGGTGGGATCTTGGATGAAGTGCTCCTATGGAGGCTAGCTTGGAGTTGTGTTAGCCCCATAGGGTGTTGGGAGCCTCCTGGTGTTGTGGAGCTCTCCCCAACCTTGTGAAGGAACCACCGCCTCGACCGGTGCCTTAGTGGAGCAAAGGGAGCCCCTTTGTGGATCTGTCTTGAGGAAGAAGGTGAGGCCTTCCTTCGTGGTGTGGCCGCCTAGCCTCTTGTGTGAGGCTAGCACCTCCTCAACGCAGACGTACTCCCTTTTGTGGGAGGAACTGCGGGAAACAAATCCTCGCCTCGTCTTCGCGCCCTCCGGTTGTCCCGCTCCTTATCCTTGTTATTGTTGTTTGGTTCCTTTACCTGTTGCACTAGTCTAGGATCATACTAGGAACACCTCCATCATCAAAGCAATCACCTTTATCTTCCGTTGCACTAAAAACTGAAAAAGACTAAAAATTGCGTAGCGCCCATTCACCCCCCCCTCTTGTTCGCTACGTTCCATTCAAATGGAATTCACATCATTTGCCTTATGGCATTTTAGCGTCAGTGTTATGCATGTGTGATTCACCATAAAGATTTATAATAACTTATCCATCGTACATGGAATACTGTGATAATTTGAACAACTCATTGTTTTCATTTGACTAGAACATAACAACAATTGTAAAGTTCTTTATTATAAATCTGAAGGGCTAGGTAGAATGCCAACGACGAACACAATAACACTTTATTTTGTTCCAGACGTGCATTCCTACCATATTCCTTGTCAGTCACTTAGGACATTGTATTCTTGTATTGCGTTATTTCGTATGACACCTCATACCAACCAATATGGTACAAATACCCAAGAATTTTATTGTGTGACCAAACAAGGAATACATGCATAACATGTATATCATCTATATACACCTGAGCTAGACTTTCTAGTCTTTTCTTTTCTTTCTGCCACAATTTTTTTTTGTAGTTTCTCTTTTAGCTTTCCTCATTCTCAGAAAACTCGTCACCTTTAATAATTTCTAGGTCCATTGGTCAAATACCAATAACCTTGAGGCTCTTCCTTTGAAGTTGATCATCACATGACAAGTGTTCCAGATTTCACTATTAGTAACCTCTTAATTTGATGAACATTTTCACTCATAATTTTATCCATCAAATCATGACGACTTTCCGAGACCATGTCTGTACATGCTAGGCTCATAAAGTTTAACCTTAGTACTCGTATGTACAAATCTGGCTTGCACACGTAGAATCTATAACACCCGATCAACACGAGATGCTTCGAAACGACGAGTCTTAGCAACGGTGCATACTAAGGACGATCACTTCATGGATATGTGAATATCGTTAGTGCCCAACTAGTTGGAGGATTGGGACGCCTAGCGTCTTCAACCTTCGTACATTCCCATAAAACTTATGAGTTTATGTAGTCTCACTAGATTATATTCTATCATCTTGCAATAAAGTCTTAGATATCACATATATCTCATACCTTGCTTATTTCTGAAAACGAAATTTCCAGCTCCTTACTTTTCAAACGGATTTGAACTTCCAAGTTTCACGGAGACAAGATGATTTTAGGTACTAATTGAAACCATTGCTGTTTGAATCATCAATGTGAGGTTTACTAAAAGTTTGCAATAGGACTTAATCATTTCTTGATTCTTTAACAATACGGTACCAGTCCGTAAAGTTACTTGTCAGACTTAACAGTATTTCTATCTCAATTACAAGACTAGCGCATGGTAGATAAAGGATGCCAATTCTACAAATTTAATCCAAAATACTATTCAGACTATGTTCATGATAATTAGTTCATGTTTTAATCTGATTACTAATGAACTCCCACTTAATACAACATCCCTCATAGTTGTTTAGTGGCACACGATCCATATCCACTACACCAAAATCGATCATCACGTGAGATGATGTAGCTTCAATGGTGAACATCAACATGTTGATCATATCATCCATATGACTTGTGTTCAACCTTTCGGTTTCCGTGTTCCGAGGCCATGTCTGTACATGCTAGGCTCGTCAAGCAAACCCAAGTATTTTCGCGTGTGCAACATGGCTTACACCCGTTGTATGTGAACGTAGAATCTATCACATCCGATCATCACGAGATGCTTCGAGACGATGAACTTTAGCAACGGTGCATACGAGGGGAGAACACTTTATTATCTTGATATTAATGTGAGGGATCATCTTATAATGATACCATCGTGATCTAAGCAAGATAAGATGCATAAAGGATTAACATCACATGCAATTCATAATATGTGATATGATATGGCCTTTCTTCTTGTGCTTTTGATCTCCATCTCCAAAGCACATGAGCATGATCTCCATCATCACCAGCATTGCACCAAGGTCCATGGCGCCGCTTCATGGTTGTCCATCACTTATAGTTACTATAACAACTACTTGAAATAAAGCTATTACATGATGAATAGACACGCATGTCTTAACAAATTTAAAGAGAACCATTAGGCTCCTGCCGGTTGCCATAATACAATGATGAACATCTCATACATCAAATATAATCATCATCACATCATGGCCATATCACATCACCAAACCCTGCAAAAACAAGTTAGACGCCTCTAATTTGGTTTGCATATTTTACGTGGTTTAGGGTTTTCGAGTAAGATCCAATCTACCTACGAACATGAACCACAACGGTGATACTAGCGTTGTCGATAGAAATAGTAAATTGAATCTTAACTATGGTGAGAGAGACAGACACTCGCAAAGTCACTTATGCAATGCAAGTTGCATGTCAAGCGTGGAGCAAGTCTCATGAGACGCGGTCATGTAAAGTTAGCCCAGGCCGCTTCATCCCACCATCCCGCAAGATCAAAGTACACATAACTAAAGACAACAAAAGCATCAACGCCCACAAAACCATTGTGTTCTACTCGTGCAACAGATCTATGCATAGACACGGCTCTGATACCACTGATGGGTTCGTTGCATGGAAAACAAAAAATTTCTACCATGAACATGAACAAAAACCAAGATCCAATCTAGGAAGAAGCAAGATCTAATCTACCAAGATCGAAGCAACGAGATGTATGTGAGACTAACCCTCGAAGATTCCAAAGCCTACGAGATTAGATCTCGTTGTTGATGTAGTCGATCATCCAGTGCTGCAATCCGGCAGCACTTCCGTACTCGGTCGTGCGTACGGTGTCGATGAAGCCCGTCCTCTCCCCGTTACAGCGGGCAGCAGAGGTGTGGTAGATCCCCTCGGAATCCCAACAGCACGACGGTGTGGTGGTGGAGGTGAAGGAGAAATTCCTGCAGGGCTTCGCCAAGCCTGCGCAGGAAGAAGCAGGAGGGAGAGAGGGGTGGCTAGGGCTTGGGGGATGATGTGTTGCGCCCCAGCCCTCCCCTCCCTCTTATATAGGCGTGGGGGGGGGCTGCCTTGGCCCCTCCTCCAAGCTGTTGGGCCGGCCAAAATAAGGGGGGCAACTTCCCCCTCCCCCCCCAAGTTAAGTCCCTATTTTCAAGGGATTTGATCTTATCCACTTGATCCAACCGCATGGGCCTTGGGGGACTGGTGTGTCTGGCCCATGTGGGCCTATGTGACCCCCTCCGGTCCATGTTGGTCGTTCGGGATAGGTGGGCCCCACTATGGTACCCTTCGGAACCTTCTAGAACCTTCGGTACAATACCGAAAAATCCTGAACTTTTCCGGTAACCCTGAAAATGACTTCCCATATATGAATCTTATTCTCCGGACCATTCCGGACCTCCTCGTGATGTCCTGGATCCCATCCAAGACTCCGAACAAACTTCAGACTCCATCTCATATTCTGAATCTACTTATGCGACATCGAACCTTAAGCGCGTCACCCTACGGTTCGTGAACTATGCAGACATGGTCGAGACTCCTCTCCGACCAATAACCAATAGCGGGATCTGGAGATCAATAATGGCTCCCACACATTCAGCGATAACTTAGTGATCGATTGAACCATTTACATACGATACCGATTCCCTTTGTCACGCGATACTTTACTTGTCCGAGGTTCGATCATCGATATCTCCATACCTTGTTCAACCTCGTTACCGACAAGTACTCTTTACTCGTACCGTGGTATGTCATCTCTTGTGACCTAGTCACATGCTTGAAAGCTAATTAGATGACATTCCACCGAGTGGGCCCAGAGTATATCTATCCGTCATCGGGATGGACAAATCCCACTATTGATCCATATGCCTCAACTCATACTTTTCGAATACTTAATCTCATATTTATAACCACCCATTTACGCAATGGCGTTTGATGTAATCAAAGTACCCTATCGGTGTAAGTGATTTACATGATCTCATGGTCGATGGACTAGGTAACTATGTATCGAAAGCTTATAGCAAGTTGAACTTAATGACTTGATCTCATGCTACGCTTATTTGGGTGTATGTCCATTATATCATCCATCCAATGACATAACCTTGTTATTAACAACATCCAATATTCATGATCACGAAACCATGATCATCTATTAATCAACAAGCTAGTTATACAAGAGGCTTACTAGGGACTCCTTGTTGTTTACATAACATGCATGTATCAATGTTTCGGTTAATACAATTCACTGTTCAAAAACTAGGCCGATTCAGCGATTACTAGGCCGATTAATCGCTACTAGGGGTCTGACCGTGTCGATTACCATTAATCGCTTGTGTTAATCTTTTAGCCCGATTAATCATATCGATAGTTCAATTACTAGGTATATTCCCGATTAACTACTACACTTGGTCAAAAAGTTACAAAATTTTGAATGCATATCGCTAATACAGGCGCTAACCCTCCCCAATAAAGTAGGTTTTGCGAAGCTCCCACTTGATTGCAGCCTCCAGCAGTTCGATTTCCACTGTCGCCAACTAGTTCCTTGCCCTCCCAGACCAGTTACTCATAGTTGCCCAGACCTCAGATACATGAGCTCGACCACCTTGAGGAGCTCGTGCAGGAGTTCGAGGACGCCTTCAATATGTTAGGTGGTTGAGGTGTAAGAGGGGTCGTACCCTAGGTAGCTGGTGGGAGAAGATAAACTTTAGAGGTGAGAGGAGAAGAAATGGAAGGAATGAACGCGACTTTGGCTATTGGATCATGATTCGCTCGTGACCTTGAAGATTAGGTCATGGAGGAGAAGCGTACATGTTTTTCTGGAATTTTAGGCTCTAGAGAACTAGGGCCAGACATATAGAGGCTCATATACTATTATTTTTCTTATATAAACTGTTTTTAAGTGCTAATTTGTGTAGGTTGCACCGATTAATAGCCGACCGATTAAATCAGTTAATCGTCCGAATTCCGATTAATCGCTACTCCCAAGCCGACCGAGCAGTTAACGATTACCGATTTTCTTAACATTGATACAATTATAGCATGGGATGTAAACATTTATCATGAACACTAAGATATAACAATAACTATTTTATTATTGCCTCTTGGGCATATCTCCAACACGTTTATATTTTCAAGAATTCCATGAAACATTCTAACTAGATTATTTAAGAACCTCCATGGTAAAATTAAGCACATTGCAAACCAAAAAAATCATTTAATGCAGAATAGTAATAATCAAATCTGCATTGCATATTTCTGAGCGCCTCAAACTGCTCCCCAATATATAACATATTCGTGCACTTGGGTGGAGATTTCTGGCTCCCAGGCTCCGGTGATCTCATTATTGAAAAAATCACATTTCTGAGTTTCAAAAAAGTTCAGAAAACAAATATGGATGTAGCTAGTGATGTTTCCAACGAATATGCAAAATACTAATATTAAATAATTTTGTTTTTGGGCTACACAAAAATGACAACAACGTGGATCTGAGTATAGTGAATAATGCACATATTCAAATCTCCAAAAAAGCATCAGATCTTGCCTTTTTTGTGTGGCCCATAATAAAATAAATTTTTCGCATTTTTTTTTGCATGCTTGTAGGATATATTATTGGCAACATCTAGAATCATTTTCAATGTTTTTTGAAGATTTAGGAATAATACTTATTAATGTATTTTAATATTTAATATGGATGGATCACTGGTGCTCACGAGCCAAAGAGACTTCCAATGAGTGAGATGCTATTTTTTTTTCAAAAAAAGTAAGAAATTCAATGTTTGCAAACTTTGGAGCATCTCCAACACCAACACTGCTGCGACGCTGCATTTCGCGTTTAGGGCACGCGTTTTTACCCTTTACGACACGAAGCCAGCCGCTGCCGATTCAGATGCCAAAAAGATGCAGAGATGTTGGTCACTTTTTCAGATTTTTTATTTTTGGGCAGCACAAAAAAAAATGATTTAGCACAAACACACAAGTTTAGACAACGTTTGCGCAACCACACAAGTTCATCGCCACACTTATACTACTAGACACGAACTAAAACCTAATCCCACTTGACATCGATGATGATGTCACTAGTAGAAAAAGCCTATAGGGGCTCGTATAATGGCAGCGCGCAGCTGCCAGAGCACGCAGCTGTTCTTTGTAACAGCGTGCGGGAAAGTGACACACGACTAGTAGCGCATTATTGGCAGCATGTGGCAAGTTAATGCACGTGACTAGTAAGTGGGCCTCTCCTGTGCCTTGGTACATAATTTATCCGCAGCGCGCCGTACCGTTGGCACGCGACTGGTACAAGATCATCAGTCGCATGCACGCTAGTACGCGCGCGGCCACTAATTCACGACTGAGCAGATCGACAAATAGTGGCAGCGCACCGCCCTAAGCCCGCTATTGTTATATTGACTTAAACAAAACTTTGCAGTTCCCCCTCGGCGAGCACTTCACAAATTCGCAGCGCGCGCCGCTGACCCCCGCCGCTCCGCTCCGCGCCTTGGATTGCCGACCGGCCACCGACCGCGCCACGCCTTCTTCCCGCCGACCACACCGCGCCGCGCTCCCTCGCCTGTCCCAACCCGGTATGCACTACGCGCCCGCCCTTCACATGTTCGATGAAACGCTCGTATGAGTTGCCGATTGCATTGTATATGTTTGACTGGTTGTCGATATGCTTGATGTTTTACAGGAATATGAGTTGCTGATGTTTTGTCGGAATGTTGATTAATTTCCATTTCAACAAATTTCTAGCACTCTGTGAGTGCATTTTTAGCAAAGGTCATGCCAAGTTTTTCCGTGATTTTCTTTTTTAAATACTAATAATTTTCAATTGTGATTAGTTAGCCATGTCGTTTCGCGGAAAACTCAATGATGTTGTCGCCGTGTCCTCTTCAAGCGGTTCGCGTGGAGCCAAAGAAGAAAATGGAGACACGGTCCGCACCCTCTGAGAAGAACTTAACGTAGTGGTGTGCGTAGATGTACACGTCCGTTGGGAACCCCAAGAGGAAGGTGTGATGCACACAGCAGCAAGTTTTCCCTCAGAAAGAAACCAAGGTTATCGAACCAGTAGGAGCCAAGAAGCACGTGAAGGTTGTTTGTGGAGGAATGTAGTGCGGCGCAACACCAGTGAAACCGGCGCCAACGTGGAACCTGCACAACACAATCAAAGTACTTTGCCCCAACGTAACAGTGTGAGGTTGTCAATCTCACCGGCTTGCTGAAAACAAAGGATTAAGCGTATCGAGTGGAAGATGGTGTTTGTTTGCAAAGAACAGTAAAAACGGTAGAATGTATTCAGATGTAAAAGAATGGACCGGGGTCCACAGTTTACTAGAGGTGTCTCTCCAATAAGATAACTAGCATGTTGGGTGAACAAATTACAGGCGAGCAATTGACAAATAAAGATTCAATACATATCAATGATGATTACTATGTGATTTAATCAGGGCATTACGACAAAGTACATAGACCGCTATCCAGCATGCATCTATGCCTACATAGATAGATAATTGCATTAAGTATGGTGCGTAATGTAATCAACACAAATATCCTTAGACAAAGCATCAATGTTTTATCCCTAGTAGCAACAACACATCCACAACCTTAGAACTTTCTGTCACTGTCCCAGATTAAATGGAGGCATGAACCCACTATCGAGCATAATTACTCCTTCGTGGAGCTACAAGTATCAACTTGGCCAGAGCCTCTACTAGCAACGGAGAGCATGCAAGAACATAAACAACACATATATGATAGATTGATAATCAACTTAACATAATATTCTATGTTCATCGGATCTCGCCAAACACAACATGTAGCATTACAAATAGATGATCTTGATCATGTTAGGCAGCTCACAAGATCTATAACAATGAAAGCACAAGCGGAGAAGACAACCATCTAGCTACTGCTATGGACCCATAGTCCAAGGATGAACTACTCACGCATCAATCCGGAGGCGGGCATGATGATGTAGAGCCCCTCCGGTGATGATTCTCCTCTCCGGCAGGGTGCCGGAGGCGATCTCCTGAATCCCCCGAGATGGGATTCACGACGGCGGCGTCTCTGGAAGGTTTTCCGTATCGTGGCTCTCGGTACAGGGGGTTTCGCGACGGAGGCTTTAAGTAGGCGGAAGGGTAGGTCAAAGGGCGTCACGAGGGGGCCACACAACAGGCCGGCGCGGCCAGGGCTTGGGCCGCGCCGCCCTGGTGTGTCCCCACCTCGTGGCCCCACTTCGTCTCCCTTTCGGTCTTCTGGAAGCTTCGTGTAAAAATAGGCCCCTGGGCGTTGATTTCGCCCAATTCCGAGAATATTTCCTTACTAGGATTTCTGAAACCAAAAACAGCAGAAAACAGCAACTGGCACTTCGGTATCTTGTTAATAGGTTAGTGCCGGAAAATGTATAATAATGATGTAAAGTATGTATAAAACATTCAAGTATTGTAATAAAAGTAGCATGGAACATAAGAAATTATAGATACGTTTGCGACGTATCAAGCATCCCCAAGCTTAGTTCCTACTCGTCCTCGAGTAGGTAAACGATAACACAAATAATTTCTGAAGTGATATGCTACCAACATAATCTTGATCAACATTATTGTAAAGCATTTGAGATGAATGGAGTGATCTGAACAAAAGATTGCTAACAAAGAAAATGACTAAGCAAATGAATCATATATCAAAACTTTTCATGAATAGTACTTTCAAGACAAGTATCAATAAGAGTTGCATAAGAGCTAACTCATAAGCAATAAATTCAAAGTAGAATGCATTGAAGCAACACAAAGGATGATTAAGTTTCAGCAAATGCTTTCAACTTGTAACATGTATATCTCATGGATATTTGTCAACATAGAGTAATATAACGAGTGCAATAAGTAAACATGTAAGAATCAATGCACACAGTTAACACAAGTGTTTGCTTCTAAGATAGAAAGAAGTGGGTAAACTGACTCAACAATAAAGTAAAAGAATGGCCCTTCGCAGAGGGAAGCATGGATTACTATTTTTGTGCTAGATCTTTTGTTTTGAAAACATAGAAACAATTTTGTCAACGGTAGTAATAATTCATATGTGCTATGCATAATACTTCCTACAAGTTGCATGTCTCATGCATAGAGTACTAATAGTGCTCGCACCTTGTCCTACTTAGGGCCTGTTTGTTTGGGCTTTTATTGGCTTTCCACTGAAAAAAGCACCTCAAACCAAACAAACGGCCCAGCTGCGCGTTAGGCTTTTCCAAAGCCGGTAGACGAAATGCACGCGCGAGTGAAAGCACCTGGAGAGGTGCTTTTCGTGGCTTCCCGCAGCTTTGCCCTTTAGAACCGAAACGGTACAAGTCTTTGACCTCATTGTTTCACTTATTTACTGCAAATTGCCATTCGGCGCCGCTGCCGTGTACGGAGTACGACTGCTGCTGTGTGCTATTGCCAACAACTGCCGCTGCTGTATTATTGCTACCGATGGTCGATGGATGCTTATGGTGCTTGCACATGCGGCTCGTTTGTGCGTTCGTTGGCTTGTGCGTATAGAGAAATAAAAAGTGATTGATGAAGTAAACGTTAGCACTACGCGAACATGCATGGCATGACATGCCAGTACAAAACTTGTGTACATACGTGGTGCTGGAAGTGATGTGCAAAATAGTATTCTAGTTAAATTATTATTTTCTAAATAACCGATAAACTTATCATCCACTTCTGTCACAACCTCAAGCCAAGAAAAATAATTTCTTACCATATAATCATTTTAGATAAAGCTATGTTTGCTGATCCATATGATACTTAACAAATAAATCATCAAAAATATATGTTCTCACAACTTTAAAGGGTATTTCAGACAATCTTTCCATTCACAGCCAGACAGCCAGCTAAACTGCCAAACAGTGAAACTCACAACAGCAGCTTTCTCTGCACAGCAGCTTTTCCTGCACAGCAGCTTTCCCTACACAGCCAGCCAGCCACAGCCCAAACAAACAGGCCCTTAGCTCGGAAACACGGATTCTCATCGCATAACATATGCTTCAACCAAATGTCACAAAGGGGTACCTCTATGCCGCCTGTACAAGTGTCTAAGGAGAAAGCACGCATTGGATTTCTCGCTTTTGATTATTCTCAACTTAGACATCCATACCGGGACAACATAGACAACAGATAATGGACTCTTCTTTTTAATGCTTAACCATTCAACAACAGTTAATATTCTCATAAGAGATTGAGGTTGTATGTCCAAACTGAAACTTCCACCATGATACATGGCTTTAGTTAGCGGCCCAATGTTCTTCTCTAACATATGCATACTCAAACCATTTGATCGTGAAGTCCACTTACTTCGGACAAGACGAACATGCATAGCATCTCACATGCTATCCAACAAAGATAAAGTTGATGGCGTCCCCGTAAAACATGGTTACCGCTCAACAAGCAACTTATAAGAATTAAGACACATAACTACATATTCATCACCACAATAGTTTTTAAGCTATTTGTCCCATGAGCTATATATTGTAAAGGTAGAGGAATGAAATTTTAAAGGTAGCACTCAAGTAATTTACTTTGGAATGGCAGTAAAAATACCACATAGTAGGTAGATATGGTGGACACAAATGGCATGGAGTTTGGCTCAAGGTGTTTGGATGCACGAGAAGCATTTCCTCTCAGTACAAGGTTTGGGCTAGCAAGGTTGTTTGAAGCAAACACAAGTATGAACAGGTACAGCAAAACTCACACAAGAACATATCGCAAGCATTATAAGGCTCTACACCGTCTTCCTTGTTGTTCAAACACTTTACCCGAAAATATCTAGATTTAGAGAGAACAATCATGCAAACCAAATTAAACAAGCTCTACGGTAGTTCTTCATTAATAGATTAAACTACATGATGCAAGAGCTTAAACATGATCTATGAGAGCTCAAACAATTGCCAAGTTACCAAACCATATGCAGCATTTTCCAATTCCAACCAAATAGCAGTTTAACGAAGCAATAAGCTTTCGCCATGAACATTAAAGCACAATTAAGAACACAAGTGTTCCATATGAAAAAACGGAGCGTAATATCTCCAATATAAGAATGGCGGGATCCAACTTTATTCAAAACAAAACAAAAATAAAAACAAACCGACGCTCCAAGTAAAGAACATAAGAATGTGACGAAATAAAAATATAGTTTCACTAGAAGTGACTTGATAATGTTGTCGATGAAGAAGGGGATGCCTTGGGCATCCCCAAGCTTAGATGCTTGAGTCTTCTTAAAATATGCAGGGATGAACCACCGGGGAATCCCCAAGCTTAGACCTTTCACTCTTCTTGATCATAGTATATCATCCTCTTCTCTTGACCCTTGAAAACTTCCTTCACACAAACTTCAAGCAAACTCATTAGAGGGTTAATGCATAACCAAAAATTCACATATTCAGAGGTGACACAATCATTCTTAACACTTCTGGACATTGCACAAAACTTCTGAAAGTTAATGGAACAAAGAAACTCATTCAACATAGCAAAAGCGGCAATGCGAAATAAAAGACAGAATCTATCAAAAACAGAACAGTCCGTAAAGATGCATCTGGAAGGGGCACTTAACTTGCTCAAATGGAAAAACTCAAAACTAATGAAAGTTGCGTACATATCTGAGGATCATGCTCGTAAATTTGCAGATTTTTTCGATTTTTTTACAGAGACTTCTGCGAGAATTCGTGACAGACAGCAATGCTGTTTCTGCGCAGCGATCCCAAATATAGCATCAACTTTAGCATAAAAACTTTACTTGGCATAAAAACATGATAAGAAGAGGTTGCTACAGTAGTAAACAACTTCCAAGACTCAACAATACAGTAAATAAAATAAAACATGGGTTATCTCCCAAGAAGTGCTTTTCTTTAACGCCTTTCAGCTAGGCGCGTAAAGTGCAAATCAAGTAACATCAAGAGAAGAAGCATCAACATCATAACTTGTTCTAATAATAGAATCAAAAGGCAACTTCATTCTCTTTCTAGGGAAGTGTTCCATACCTTTCTTGAGAGGAAATTGATATTTAATATTACCTTCTCTCATATCAATAACAGCACCAACTGTTCGAAGAAAAGGTCTTCCCAACACAATAGGACAAGATGCATTGCATTCAATATCCAAGACAACAAAATCAACGGGGACAAGGTTATTTTTAACCGTAATGCGCACATTATCAATCCTCCCCAAAGGTTTCTTTTTAACATTATCGATCGGCAAGATTAACATCCAAATAACAATTCTTCAATGGTGGCAAGTCAAGCATATCATAAATCTTTTTAGGCATAACAGAAATACTTGCACCAAGATCACATAAAGCATTACATTCAAAGTCATTAAATTTCATCTTAATGATGGGCTTCCAACCATCTTCTAACTTCCTAGGAATAGAAGCTTCAAGTTTTAATTTCTCTTCCCTAGCTTTAATGAGAGCATTTGTAATATGTTTTGTGAAGGCTAAATTTATAGCACTAGCGTTGGGACTTCTAGCAAGTTTTTGTAAGAACTTTATAACTTCAGTAATATGACAATCATCAAAATCTAAACCATTATGTTTTACAGCAATGGAATCATTGTCACCAATATTTTGAAAAATTTCAGCAGTTTTATCACAAGCAGCAGTTTCAGCAGTTTCAGGCAATTTTGCGCGCTTCATACTAGGAGTAGAAACATTGCCAACACCAATTATTTTACCATTGATAGTAGGAGGTGCAGCAACATGTGAAGAATCAACATTACTAGTGGTGGTAATAGTCCATACTTTAGCTACATTATTCTCTTTAGCAAGTTTTTTCTTTTTCTTCTCTATCCCACCTAGCATGCAATTCAGCCAACAGTCTAATATTATCATTAATTCTAACTTGGATGGCATTTGTTTTAGCAAACCTAGCATCTTCAACTTTCTCAGGCATAACTTTCAATTTTAAAAGATTAACATCAAGAGCAAGACTATCAACTTTAGAAGCAAGAATATCAATTTTATCAAGCTTTTCTTCAACAGTTTTATTGAAAGCAGTTTGTGTACTAATAAATTCTTTAAGCATGACTTCAAGACCAGAGGGTACACTCTTATTATTGTTGTAAGAATTACAATAAGAATTACCATAACCATTACCATTATTAGAAGGATATGACCTATAGTTGTTGTTACCATAATTATTCCTATAAGCATTGTTGTTGAAATTATTGTTCTTAATGAAATTCACATCAACATTTTCTTCTTGAGCAACCAATGAAGCTAAAGGAACATTATTAGGATCAATATGAGATCTACCATTTGCAAGCATAGACATAATAGCATCAATCTTATCACCCAAAGAAGAGGTTTCTTCAACAGAATTTACCTTCTTACCTTGAGGAGTTCTTTCAGTGTGCCATTCAGAGTAATTGATCATCATATCATCAAGTAATTTAGTTGCGGCGCCCAGGGTGATGGACATAAAAGTACCTCCAGCAGCTGAATCCAATAGGTTCCTTGAGGAAAAATTCAATCCTGCATAAAAGGTTTGGATGATCATCCAAGCAGTCAGTCCATGGGTTGGGCAATTCTTTACCAAAGATTTCATTCTCTCCCATGCTTAAGCAACATGTTCATTATCAAATTGTTTAAAGTTCATAATGCTACTTCTCAAAGATATAATCTTAGCAGGAGGATAATATTTACTAATAAAAGCATCTTTACATTTAGTCAATGAATCAATACTATTCTTAGGCAAAGATAGCAACCAATCTTTAGCTCTTCCTCTTAATGAGAAAGGAAACAATTTCAGTTTTATAATATCACCATGTATATCCTTATACTTTTGCATTTCACAAAGTTCAACAAAATTATTAAGATGGACAACGAGCATCATCGATATTAACACCAGAAAATTGCTCTCTCATAACAAGATTCAGTAAAGCAGGTTTAATTTCATAGAATTCTGCTGTAGTAGTAGGTAGAGCAATAGGAGTACATATAAAATCATTATTATTTGTGCTAGTGAAATCACACAACTTAGTATTTTCGGGAGTACCCATTATAGCAGTAAAGTAAACTAAGCAAATAAAGTAAAGACAAGTAACTATTTTTTTTGTGTTTTTGATATAGAGAACAAGACAGTAAATAAAGTAAAGCTAGCAACTAATTTTTGTGTGTTTTGTTTAAGTGCAGCAAACAAAGTATTAAATAAAATAAAGCAAGACAAAAACAAAGTAAAGAGATTGGAAGTGGAGACTCCCCTTGCAGCGTGTCTTGATCTCCCCGGCAACGGCGCCAGAAAAAATAGCTTGGTGCGCGTAGATGTACACGTCCGTTGGGAACCCCAAGAGGAAGGTGTGATGCGCACGACAGACAAGTTTTCCCTCAGAAAGAAACCAAGGTTATCGAACCAGTAGGAGCCAAGAAGCACATGAAGGTTGTTGGTGGAGGAATGTAGTGCGGCGCAACACCAGTGAAACCGGCGCCAACGTGGAACCTGCACAACACAATCAAAGTACTTTGCCCCAACGTAACAGTGAGGTTGTCAATCTCACCGGCTTGCTGAAAACAAAGGATTAAGCGTATCGAGTGGAAGATGTTGTTTGTTTGCAAAGAACAGTAAAAACAGTAGAATGTATTCAGATGTAAAATAATGGACCGGGGTCCACAGTTCACTAGAGGTGTCTCTCCAATAAGATAACTAGCATGCTGGGTGAACAAATTACAGGCGAGCAATTGACAAATAAAGATTCAATACATATCAATGATGATTACTATGTGATTTAATCTGGGCATTACGGCAAAGTACATAGACCGCTATCCGAGCATGCATCTATGCCTAAATAATCCACCTTCAGGTTATCATCCGAACCCCTTCCGGTATTAAGTTGTAAACAACGAGATAATTGCATTAAGTATGGTGCGTAATGTAATCAACACAAATATCCTTAGACAAAGCATCAATGTTTTATCCCTAGTAGCAACAAGCACATCCACAACCTTAGAACTTTCCGTCACTTGTCCCAGATTAAATGGAGGCATGAACCCACTATCGAGCATAATTACTCCCTCTTGGAGTTACAAGTATCAACTTGGCCAGAGCCTCTACTAGCAACGGAGAGCATGCAAGAACATAAACAACACATATATGATAGATCGATAATCAACTTAACATAATATTCTATATTCATCGGATCTCGCCAAACACAACATGTAGCATTACAAATAGATGATCTTGATCATGTTAGGCAGCTCACAAGATCTATAACAATGAAAGCACAAGCGGAGAAGACAACCATCTAGCTACTGCTATGGACCCATAGTCCAAGGATGAACTACTCACGGATCAATCCGGAGGCGGGCATGATGATGTAGAGCCCCTCCGGTGATGATTCCCCTCTCCGGCAGGGTGCCGGAGGCGATCTCCTGAATCCCTCGAGATGTGATTCGCGACGGCGGCGTCTCTGGAAGGTTTTCCGTATCGTGGCTCTCGGTACAGGGGGTTTCGCGACAGAGGCTTTAAGTAGGCGGAAGGGTAGGTCAAAGGGCGTCACGAGGGGGCCACACAACAGGCCGGCGCGGCCAGGGCTTGGGCCGCGCCGCCCGGTGTGTCCCCACCTCGTGGCCCCACTTCGTCTCCCTTTCGGTCTTCTGGAAGCTTCGTGTAAAAATAGGCCCCTGGGCGTTGATTTCGTCCAATTCCGAGAATATTTCCTTACTAGGATTTCTGAAACCAAAAACAGCAGAAAACAGCAACTGGCACTTCAGCATCTTGTTAATAGGTTAGTGCCGGAAAATGTATAATAATGCTGTAAAGTATGTATAAAACATTCAAGTATTGTAATAAAAGTAGCATGGAACATAAGAAATTATAGATACGTTTGCGACGTATCACGTAGTTAAGCAAGAATTAGCGACCCTGAAAGCAAACATAGCCACCGTTGTCAAAAACGAAGTGCAAAATAGGGTCAACGGCACCCTTCATATCTTGATCCAGTCGATCGAAGATTGGATTGCCGGAGGTCGACAAGGGCTACATCCCAAGTACCAAGGGCCTACCGAGGCGTCTGGTCCTGCCGAGTCGTCAGATCCTGCAGCGTCCACATCACATGTGGCGTCAGATCCTACTGAGCCTGCTTTGAAAAAAAAGATGGAAAAGACCTAAGAAAAAGGATAATGTCGCTTGCCAAACAAACCGGGTTGTGGACAAGATCAACACGAAAGACTAGCAGTATCATGTGGTCGGTGAACCTATGCTATCGTGGGAGAAGTACCTAACGGTACCTAGTGATATGAAGAGTCTGCATGACCTCATTCTTAAAGAGGAAATGTGTCTTATTTGTATGAAATATCCAACATACCCGCCTTTTGTCGTCAATGTTCCTAAGGGCTTGGACTTTGTCGATAAACAACCCGCGGACGTGTTTTCCCCTGAGATTTCAAGACATATTCTCCATGTTTCACATGCATAGACTCCACCGAAACTTTGTTCGTCTATTTACGCTTGTTGAGGCCTACCAGGTTAGAAAATAGCAAGAGTTATCCCCGAGCTTGGCGATAGCGGACCCCTACTACCTGTGTGAGAGCTACTTGGTCAACTATGAGAACAGACTCAATGCGATGTATTACATCGAAAATCTCTTCTTGGTGAATAAGGATAAAGAAATGTTTGTCCTTCCTTATTTTCCCGAGTAAGTCACTTGCTAGCGCCACAAGATATTTTCGTATATATTTATTTCAATATGTTTAAGTTTAGAATATAATGGTATGTTTGAATTGTGTTGCACAGAGACCAATATTGCACCCTCATTGTTTTGTGGCTCCAACACTCACACGCCATGTATTTTGACTCGGGAAGTGCAAAACCAAAAAACTACACCAACATTCTGGATGATGCTCTCAACCGCTACTACTTGAAGGGTAACGGCTTGAAAAGAGAAGTAGTCATAAGAGGCAGGCGTGTATTCGGCCACAAGACGGAGTTCCCCTACGTGAAGCAACCAAAATATAGCACGATGAAGGCATTCTACGCAATCCATCACATGCGTGAGTTTGTACGGGATCATCAGCTACTTGTGGACCCATCTAGTCTTACAACATGAATTAAGGACTTTGCGAACTGTAGCGAGGAAGATTTCATATTCGAGTTGTATCACATTCAGCATAAGCTTGTGCAACTCATTAGGAAGGATGTGTGCAGTTCGGAGGGTTGTTCAACTATGACATTGTAAAACCAAGTCAGTGGCAAATAGAAGAGATTTGTCATCTTCAGGGTGACCACTGGGACTTCATGACATTTGATGGCCTCCGCCCGTTCCCTTGTTAATTTGTATGATAAACTTTCTTAGGTTTAGTTTTTAATCATCTATAACTCGTGTGTTGTAAACTTATCTTGCACATTGTTTGCGCATTTTCCTTGACCTTGTTGGTTGACCTCTTGACGTGTGTCGTTTAATTTGTCGATTTCATAAACACAACGGGGGCGGTGTCAATGATACAGAAGGGCAGACCCTCAAACAGGGCGCAAAAGTTAATTTCTCGACAGGTATACATGGCAGAAAAGATGCCTCCACCAACCACTGAGTACCTAAATTGGTCGGGACAGACAATAACCTTCAACCAAGAGGATCACCCACCCCAAGTTCCACGACCTGAGCAGTCAGCCATGATCTTACCAGCAGTAATCACGGGATTTGAGGTCTCTCGCATATTCATAGATGGAGGAAGTAGCCTAAACCTCGTGTACGCGGATACGTTGCGGAAGATGAATATCTCTCTGTCAAATTTGAGGCCAACGGATACGCGTTTCCATGGCATCACACCTGAGAAGCCGAACCATCCTCTAGGAAAGATATCACTCGACGTGCAGTTTGGGACCCGAGAAAATTTCAGGAAAGAGAAGCTGGAGTTCGAAGTTATTGATTTTCCATCACAATATCACGCTCTCTTAGGACCTGCATATGCCAGATTCATGGTTGTGCCGCACTATACATATATGTTGTGGAAGATCCCCGGACCTAAGGGCCCAATCACAGTCAAAGGAAGTTTCGCCTTGGCAGATAAGTGCGACAAGGATTTTCAAAAACTCTCGGAAACTTTCGGGATGCAGGCTGAGTATGAAGCATCCAAGCTCACCACCAACTACAACCTGACGGATGTAGATCCTTGCAGGAGCAAGCTTTCGACACCTCCAAAAACTCTAAGGAAGTGCAGATCCACCTGACAGATCCAAAAAAGACGACAGCTATCGCGTCCAACTTGGACAGTGCATAGGAAAGCCCGCTCGTCGAGTTTCTCCGTGAGCGCTGGTAAATCTTTGCATGGTGTCCAGCTGACATGTCAGGAGTACCCAGGGAACCTTTGCGGCGATTCTCCGAGCCAAACCGCAAAGCTATGCTATATGAGATTCGTCGGCTCAAAGAAGCAGGTTTCATCAAGGAGCTGCACACTGAGGCCACGTGGGTCGCTAACCCAGTGCTGGTCCCGAAGAAAAACACTGAAGTCCTTCGCATGTGCGTCGATTTCACGTGTCTTAATAAACACTGTCCAAATGATCACTTTCCCTTGATTGACCAAATTATCGATTCCACAGCAGGTTGCGAATGTCTTTCCTTCCTCGACGCGTATTCTGATTACAATTAGATCCGCCTGAAAGAAGAGGATGAAGTCAAAACAGCTTTTATAACCCCTTATGGCGTGTTTTGTTATAGAACAATGTCCTTCGGGTTGAAAAACGTGGGAGCCACATATCAGCGGATGATGCAGAAGTGTCTAGCCACGCAGATCGGAAAAAACGTCCAAGTGTACATTGACGACGTCGTCATAACAACAAATCAAGGGTCATCCCTGATCGATGATCTCAAGGAAACCTTCGACAACCTCGACAAGTTTTGCCTGAAAACTCGCTATCCAAATAAGGCCTTAAAGGTCGGGACAAGAAATTTTATTCAAGTTATCAGATCCAACCAGTTGAGGGCACATTATTAGCACAAAGACAGCGGTTTCGACAAAAAAACATAACACACCTTTGTCGGCTGCGATTCCACTACAATCATATTCCACCTAAATTGCAACAAAATCTGAACAGTACTTTGACACTTTATTACACAAAAAAGTTGATATTATATTTACTCTACATAACTCAACCAATATCCACAACCACATAACAAGTCAAATAATCTAAAACAAAAACATTCATCATTCAACTAATCATGATATAAACCATCAATAGGTCTAGGTGTAGCTTCCGTATATTTCTCTTTTATAAATCGAGAATTGAATACTCCCTGATATTTCGACACATAATTTTCATACTCTTCAAATTCTCTCTGAAATGTTAGTTATTTTCTTGAAATTAAGTTAGGACTGATTACTCTAGATGTACATGGATCTTGAAGTGTACTCTGATATGAACTAAATATCATCACTATCTCTAATTGTAGATTTGGGCTTAGTAGAAACCTAGAAAAGGGAAGGCCATGTATCAACAAAGGGGTTTTGGTTATCATGCCAAAGTTGAGTTCTCTTTCCATTTCTCATACGGAACGTTGAGATGGCTGCTATCTCATGTTGCCTAAGAGAACCAAGACAAACTTGCTGCACCAACACAGTTACACAAAGATCACACTTACACAATAGGATAGCAAATGCACAATTCTTTGTGGCTACCTATTTGTACACTATGGCCTCCTCTATAACTACATGTCACATACGACTGGAGAGTCTTTTTTGTTTCTTTTGTTTCATGGGAGGGGAGATTACCCTCGCGCATAGGATTCTAATGACGCCGGATTAGTGCCGCATGACAACCATCCAAACCTTGTAGAAAGATATTTTTGTAAAAGACCTCTTTCGATATATTATGTCTAGAAAATACTACTTAGGTAAGGAAAAATCCTCTCTAGCCTATTTTGCGGTAAATATCTAGCTTCAGATATTTATCTTTCCATTTTCATGAATCATTGTTTATATTTTCAAGAATTCCATGAAACATTCTAACTGAACCTCCATGGTAAAATTAAGAATATTGCAAACCAAAAAAATCATTTAATGAAGAGTAGTAATAATCAAATATTTAGCCATTTGCCACTAGAGCTATTTTTCATTTAGTGGCATAATTGGCATTTGGCAACAATATGAATGCTCTAAGAATCTTCAACATTAAATGCTACTATGTTTTTATTTTGAAAAAAAAAGAATAAATTTCATCGTGTGCAAACTTTAGATGTCATGCAAGGACTTCAAGAGTTGCATATGCGAGTGCGATGCTATGCTTAGGGCATCTCCAACCGGGCGACCCAAACGGACGCGCTGGGCCGTCCGTTTTGGGCCGTTTGGGTGGCCGAACGGACACCCGGACAGCGCCCCGCGTCCGCGTGTCCGTTTGGGTCGCACGCTGCGCCCAACGCAGCGGCCACCCAATTTGGCCATTTGGCCTACTTCTTTGGGAAATAGGCCATCTGGCCACAGATACTTTATAAAACAATGTCTAAACCTAGAATAATATCTCATAAACATGGAATAATATATAACAAACATAAAATATAGCAAATAGCATAAAATAGCATCAAATGTAGCATGATAAATCAATTAAAATGTGCCATAGTTTGAGAAAAATATAAAAATTACAATTGAGATTGTCTAACTCAATTTGGGCGCTCGAGGATCTCCTTACGCCTCTTCTCGAACCAAGCTCTCTTCGCCTCACTCATGTTGGTCAAGTCGGCGTTCATGATGAGGTTGTCCTCGGCTTGGCGTTTGAGCTCAACTTCCTGCGCCTTCATCTCCATCTCTTTGGCCCTTGCCATTGCTTTGAGCTCAATTTCCTTCGCCTTCATCTCCACCTCTTTCGCCCTTGCTGTGAGCTCAAGTTCTCTCTCTTTGAGCTCAAGTTCTTTAGCTTTGGCCCGGGCCTTGACCTCTTCAATCTCAAGCTTCTTCTGCTGGACATCAAAGAATTTCTTCCTGTCCTCTTCTTTCTCCCGGCGCCTCCTCTCATCCCTCTTGTCCGTGGACACCTCTCTATCCGCATGCATCTCCTTCAAAGTGCCATACAATAGTACGGAGGAAGCATCACGCTTCATGTCGGCTTTGGTTGACTTGTGGCCGCGTGGACGACTTGCACGAGAAGCGGAGCTACCGCAAGGCTGCCCACCATCAAGGTCAATGACCGTGGCATCTTTGGCGGGGTTGTTGCCGATCAAGGTCGCCATGTACCCCTCATACCCCTCCCGGAACTTGGGGGTGCCCCGGAGTTCCTTCCAACAATGAGGGAAGGCAAAGGTCTTGTCTCCATTGTTGGCTTTGTAGAAGTCCAAAGCTCGCCACACCTAGAGCAAAGCGAGAGAACAACGATAAACATATGTGCGAATATCGGATGATTAAGTTGAGGTTAAGAATCATACCAAGTCCTTCATACCCATGCCACTAACGGGAGCCGCTTCGCGTGCTCATACGCCGCTCGGAACTTGTTGCATTCCGTTTGAATTGTTCCCCACCTCTTTTGGATCGATATGTCGCTGCGGTCGCTCTCAAATGGCTCCTGTCCATATTTGCGATGTTCATGGAAGTATTCATAGATCCGGCGCCAGAATGCGGTCCCCTTCTGCTCGGCACCTGTCAACGCATCTTGCCCGATGGTCAACCATGCATGGACGATCATCTTGTCCTCCTTCTCCGTGTAGTTGGCGGTTCGCTTGCTTACCCGGCGAGCTCTAGCTTGTGCAGCTGCGGCTTGTGTGAGGCCCTCAACGAACAACGGCTCCTCCTCGATGTTTATGCTGCCGGGACAGGCAGCTTGTGCCCTCCTGTGTGTCAACGGGAGGTGGCCGGGGAGCTCGCTGTGTCGAAGGATATGGCGGGGTGGCCGGCATCGTCGCGCGAAAGACGTAGGGGCCTGCACGGTCGACGGTGACTGCGCGCGCGCGCGGCCGACAAATCGTCGAACGAGGTTGCGTGCGCCGGCCATGGCAGCTGCTGCCGAGTTCTTGTGGCCTTTGGAGTTCGCCGGCGCACGGTTGAGGTCAATGGACGAAGGTGACGGCCCCGACATGGACTCTCCCACCTCCGGTGACCCATCCCGTGACCGGTACGCGTGCCGCCTGAATGCGCCCCCAATTCCTGCCCAAACGGGGCGGACGGTGGGCCGATTGATCTTGGAGGAAGGGGCAGGGTCACGGATGAGGCCGAGCTCCCCCGAGGCCGTGCGTCGTGCCGGGGATGAGCATGTGCTGGCCGAGCGATGAGTGGCCGTAAAACAGCATGGCTCGCACCTGCTCTTGCTTGGCCGTGTTCTTCGCCTGTGTTTGGAGTTGGAGGAGGTGCTCCGCCGCCCGCACCCGCTCCTCCTCGGCGGCGGCCTCCTTCTTCCGTTGATCGGACGCCGGCGCCGATCCGCCCGCTTCTTGGACTCCATCGCCCTCCGCTCCGCGGTGAGCTCGGGCTTCGCCTTCTTCGTCGGCGGCCCGGGCTCCACGACCACCGGAGCGTCCGGTTCGAGCCGCCTCCACGGAAGGAGCGGCAACGGCCGCGACCGGTGCCTCCTCTCCGATGGTGGCGGTGGTGGCGGTGGCGGCGGCGGTCGCTTCGTCGGCCATCTCTAGGTTTTGGGAGTGGAGTGGAGTGTTTCGTTGTGGGAGGCGAGACAGGGCGGGCCGAGGGCGGACAAGGGAGGACGCGAGCGACCAGCCTTTCGCGTCCGCGGCCACGCAAACTCGTCCAAGATTTGGGCCGGGTTTGGGTCGTCCCGGACGCCCCGGCCGTCCGTTTTAGGGATGGGTCCGCGCGCTGGGCCGCGATTTTGTCCGTTTCGACCCATCCGGACGCGCGGGCGCGGGATGGGTCGCCCGGTTGGAGATGCCCTTATATCGAATAAAGGAATCAATTCCATGGTGGCAAAATGCAAACCAGTTGCAGTTGCGTCACAGAATAATTTAATAGCTGGATATGCCTACTGTCCAGATCCTATACAACTGCATTCCTCTGCAACTCTTTATACCACATAAATAATCCTCGAGAGGAAAAAACGATGATCTGAAACGAACACTCACTTGCGGCATGGCCCGAACTGCCGACCAGTCGATAAATATATTCGACTGCGAAATCCAAATCCAAATCTGAGCCGAGAAGGAACGTGCGTCCCATCCGTCGGCCCCGGGGATGAGGACGACGACGAGATGAGCATTAGATTCCCCGTCGCCGTCGCCGTCGGCGCCCCCACACGCCGCCGTCCCCCGTAAGCCCTGTCGCCCACGCCATCCATCCACACGATAAACCCCCGGCGCGAGCAGCGGCGCGCCCAAGTCCACAGCGACGCCGGAGCCGCGGCCGGCGCGCACACCTGGCAGAGAAATATCAGCTCTCGCTTTCCATGATTGGATTGACGCCGCCGAAAGGCCCGAGCGGAATAAATACTGAGTTCCAGGCCTATCGCAGGGTGGAGGGAAAAGAAAAGAAATTTGTGGGGGGAGTGGGCGGGGATTGGTCGGCGCCAGCGCGCGCGCGCACCCGCAACGTGGTGTGCTGATTCCCCCACCATTTCCCGGGCCCCTCATGTCCCCTTCTTCTCCCCCCTCTGCCCGAGGCCACCTCCCTCCTTCTTTCCTTCCTTTCTTTCCCCTTTCTCTTCTCTCTCGCTGCGATCGTGATCCCGTTATCTAGCTAGCGGGGCACACGAGTAGGCGCGGCGGAGCGCATGGACGTGGTCAAACACGCTCGATCCCTCCCGGTGGCGCGCTGCCGATGAGCTTCTCCGACTCCCGGCTTCCGGCGAGCTCAGGTACTGTCTCCTGCCTGCTTTGCCTTTGGTCCGCTCGCTTTAGCAGAGCTTCAGGTTAGAGGTTTTGTGAGTGAGTTTGCGTGCTCGTCATCCGGCGACGCAAGCTGAGAGAGCTAGAATTCAGCTGGTTTTCGGGTTCCCCTGCTTTGATCCGTCGTTCAGATTGAGCGGCGTCTCGAGTGGGAATTCGACGAGGATACTCGATACTGTATTGTGTTCTGTTTTGAGGTCCTGATTCGTCAAAGGTGTAGCCTTTTTGTGAGTTGGGTGGCTTAATCCTGCCTCCTTTTGGTAGATAGACAACTGTAACTTTTAGTTCTAAAGAAAAAAAGGATAGCTGTAACTTTCTCCTAGGTAACTTTTGAGAACCATGTTCAAAAGGCGCTTTGGTTTACTTTACTGATGCACATAATACTACCCGCTCATACATGTGACGGGAAGGATCGTGCCCAATTAATAATCTTTGCCTAGGAGTGTAGAAATGCTAGTTCCGTCGCACGACCCAAGCATCCAAGAATCTGCAGCAGAAACTATGCGGTGTCAGCCACAAGCTAGAACTTTTATACACCGTGCACTGAGGCAGTAAAATTATCCTTCTAAAAGCGAAGTTATTGCTTGCATTATGATTATATCAAAATAGCCATACTGCTTGTACCAAGATTATATCTGATGGAATTTACTTGCATGGCGTATGACAGCTTTCTCTGCTTTATTTCAGGTCATTTGGATCACAGTTTTGGGTCTTTTGAGCTATTCTGGTAAGCCTTGAGATGGCCAGTGCAGAGACAAGCAATGAGGACACCCACAGGTGTGCACATTTCCAATATTGGTCTACCTTATTTTTGGAACAAATAACTAGTGCTTCAGTGCTTTCCCTGGATACTGAAAAGCGCATTAAATGTCCCTTCGGGGACATCCAAAAAGCACATTCAATCGAGATCATGATTTGCAACCTCACAATGCGCCATTTATTGCATTGGGGCAAGATTTGTGTTATCTTCAGGAAAGCATGGAAGCACTAATTTGTAAAAATCTGAATACTGGTAATGGATATGTGCTTGTAGCCTAATTATTTTCTTTTCTGATCAGGGGTGATACCCTTCCAAATGGAGACGTCTATGTGGGCAACTTCGATGGGTTAGTTCCTCACGGAATGGGGAAGTATATGTGGACAGATGGAGCCCTTTATGATGGCGAGTGGGATAAAAGCAAAATGACTGGGAGAGGAATAATCCAGTGGCCTTCAGGCGCATCCTATGAAGGCGACTTCCGTGGAGGTTTCATCGACGGAACAGGCACTTTCAAGGGAGTTGACGGCTCGGTTTACAAAGGTTCTTGGAGGATGAACAAAAAGCAGGGAATGGGGACAATGGTTTATTCTAACTCTGACACTTATGAAGGCTTGTGGAATGAGGGTTTACCGGACGGATATGGTAAATATACGTGGGCTGCTGGTAACATCTACATTGGAAACTGGAAATCAGGTAACATGAACGGCAGAGGCGTAATGCAATGGATACATGGTGATACTCTTGACTGTAATTGGCTCAATGGGTTTGCTCATGGGAAAGGTTACTGCAAATACGCATCAGGAGCATGTTACATTGGTACATGGGATAGGGGAGTCAAGGATGGCCATGGCATATTTTATCAACCAGGAAGTAAAATACCCTGTAACCTTGAAGTTTCTGAATGCGCAACAAATAATGATGGTACAAGTGCTTCAAGTTCAAGTAATGTGAAGGCCAAAATTGGACTATTATTTATATTGCAAAATATGTGCAACAAACGGGGACTACGTAGGTTCTTTCATCGTCCCAAGCGCATTTCCAACGGTACAACACCGATTTTTTATGATGATTCCCGAAACCACTTATCACAAGATTTGTGCAATAAATCCTTGTCAAGTAATGAGCGTTTACGAGACTGTGATGTTCATAAGGATCTGGTCTATGAACGGGAATATGTACAAGGAGTGCTTATCTTGGAACAACCAAAAGGCAAAGATTCAGGAATGTTGGACAGTGGTGAAACACAGGAGAATACATGGCAAAAACAAGAGAGAGGACCAATGGAGACTATTTACAAGGGCCACAGGAGCTATTTTCTAATGCTCAATTTGCAACTTGGCATTAGGTGAGTACTGAATAGCTTCAATGTATGGCTACTTTATGTGTCATCTGAATTCTGCCGCATGAATCTGTTTGTTCTGTATGTTCCTTGTTTATTCCATAAAGTGCATATATGTGTTTAGGACTGGTGCATCATCATTAATTGAGATCAGTGGTGGACCTTAGATCAACAATTAGGATGTGTAAAACTACATATTAACGAATATAGAAATCTAGGATGGCCATTTGAAGGTTAATTACTGACCTTAGATTTCATTTCCAATCTGATGCAATTGCAAAAATATTAGAGGGTATAACCGTGTAAGTCCCCACCTTGACCCCAATGAAGCTCCTCCACTGATTAAGATGTGCTGTTAACACATCTAAATGAAGCAAGCTATGTAAGTATGATTGAGTACACAGATTTCATTACTGACCTTAGATTTCATTTCCAATCTGATGCAATTGCAAAAATATTAGAGGGTATAACCGTGTAAGTCCCCACCTTGACCCCAATGAAGCTCCGCCACTGATTAAGATGTGCTGTTAACACATCTAAATGAAGCAAGCTATGTAAGTATGATTGAGTACACAGATTTCAGACGCGAAAAACTTAGTTAATAATTCAAGCATAACATTACTACCTGAAAGATCAGAATTCAGTTTAGTACTGAAGAAAATTAATAAGCAGTTATAATATTTTGTTATCTGAGTCTTAAAAAAAGGAGCCGACGCTAGCACCAGAACCAATCTGGCTCATATTGTATAAATGATAATAATTCTTTCAGAAACAAATGTACTTCAATAAGGCATCACATACTACATTTCCTGGCACATTTATCAAAAAGTGCCTTATTTAATATGCCAATATCCATCCAACCATATTATAACTTCCACCACTCTGCTCTCTGTTCTGATTATTTTATCTATTAGATGGTCATAACTCATATTTGTCAGCACCATTAGTTTGGTGGTGGTTTTTCTTTAGGCATATGTTCATCGTAACAGGCATTTCTATCAATTGACCACAGACGATGCTGTTTTTCAGGTATACCGTGGGTAAAATCACCCCTGTACCTTTGCGCGAAGTTCGTTCAAATGATTTTGGACCTAGGGCCCGGATAAGAATGTACTTCCCTTGTGAGGGCTCGCAGTATACACCTCCACACTGCTCTGTCAATTTCTTTTGGAAAGACTATTGTCCTATGGTCTTCCGGTATGCCTCGTTTCAATTTGCTTATTTTACACGAATTTAAAATTTCATAATGTAGTCTTATTATTCATTCTGATTGGATATTACAACTATAGCTCACCTATCCATAGTTGAATACTAGGACGTGCTGTGCAACTGACAATGGTGAAAGAGTTAGTTTGACCAAATAGTTCATCATCTGTACCAAAAAAAAAGCATAATTTGATGGTCAGACGCCCTGTTTCCATGGTTTTTAAGGCGGTAAGGCGTTCTACACCTGCTCTGACGCCTAAGCGGGCACCTAAGGAGGATGCCTAAGTGCCTAAAGCGGGCAAATTACCAAGGCACTACCAGGGTGCCTTATCGCCTAGTGTCCTAAGGTGGACGCCTTAAAAACCATGCCTGCTTCTTAAAGTAATCTCATCATGTCAGATTTTTACCGTTCCATAAACTAGCAAGAAACTCCTTTTAAAACATTCATGAAGTTTCCTTTGAACAAACATTCATTAGGTATAGTGTAACATGCTTCCTAATTCAGTTTATTTATTTATTTAGTGGTACTGGTATATTATTTGTACAAGCAGTACTGGATGATACAGGCTGAACAGAAAATTGCATCAGCTCTGAGCTTTGCTAGTCTCTTCTGCGTAGTTTTTTCATTCTCTGTACCTTATTATTTGTAATTCTAACAATATGTTTTCCAGGAATCTTCGGGAAATGTTTCATATTGATGCTGCAGATTACATGATGTCTATATGTGGGGGTGATAGTCTAAAGGAGCTTTCTTCACCTGGCAAAAGTGGAAGTATTTTCTATCTTTCCCAGGACGAACGATTTGTCATAAAAACATTGAGAAAAAGTGAACTGAAGGTATGGCTCTCAAGATAGTTTGTCAGGGTGTAGCTTTTATATTTATGATGTTGATGAAGCATCATTACATTTACAACCAGGACAAAAATCTTACACAAATACAATGGTATTTGATAATTCAAATATGAATAAAATGAGCTTTACAAAAATAAAACTGATTCAATATCCTTGTTGAGTGATAAGATATGCCTACTGCAGATTGGTTTGACGTAATACGTCCTGCAGATACTGTTGAAGATGCTCCCAAAATATTACAATCATGTCAAAGCTTATGATAATACTCTCATCACGAAATTTTTTGGCGTGCACAGGATTACTCTGAAAGCTGGAAAAAAGGTACATGGTCACATCTTTGGTACAGTATTGTTGTTTATCTCGTGTGCATTGCCATAGTTAGTTGTCATCTTATGGTGCTATTGTAGGTCCGTTTTGTCGTGATGGGAAATATGTTCTGTACTGAGCTGCGAATTCATCGTAAGTACGACTTAAAGGGCTCTACACAGGGCCGATCAACAAAAAAACAAAAAATTAACGAGAACACAACATTAAAGGATCTTGACCTATCACATGCTTTTCATGTTGACAGACCATGGAGGGAGGCGCTTTTCAGGTAGGTTGTTCCTTTATTGATCTGTATCTGTTCTAGTACCAAGTTAATGATAAATGCAAACTGCTAATTACTACTTGCCCAACGATTTTCAGGCAGATAGCTCTTGATTCTATGTTCCTGGAATCTCAATCCATTATCGACTATAGCATGCTATTGGGAATCCATTTCAGAGCTCCCCAGCACTTGAAGGCTGTCATGCCCCATCAGAACACCCTTGAAAGCAGCGGAATTTCATCTGCTACTGATTGTATGTACCCTACCTCAAGTACTATGTGCAGTACTTAAGTTCCTCTGAAATGATGACCTTAGCTTAAAACAAGGAAGTTAAAACAAATTCCTCAGATTGCGAATTTGTGTACTCTATTATGTTTCTTAGTTTTGTTGTATTGGTAGGATTTCCTAAGAGCAACAGCTTTTCTTTTTCACATTAACTAGGTACCATTCCACCCCAGTCTGAGGATACAAGTTCTTCAAAAAGATTTCTACTAGTCGCTCATGAACCAGGTACGACAGTAGGTGGTTCCCACATTAGAGGAAGCATGGTCAGAGCATCAGAAGGTGGTTACGAGGAAGTCGATCTTGTTTTGCCAGGCACCGGAAGGTAGATTTTCTTGACTTCGTGTTGAGCACTGTGACATCTGTCCATTTTAACTATATTTGAGTGGCCTTTGCATAACAATGGCAGATTAATTCCATGTCACATTTGGACGACAAATTCAGTTTTATTCCTTTTTTCTGATTGCAAGTTCAGTTTTATTCCTATAATTTCTATGAAGATATATTCCCTGTTTCCTTTTTTTTTCTGATAGCAAGTTCTACATGATAATTAACCTTACCCAAGGCAACTTATGTTTCTGATTCTTGCATAATCTATATTCAGGTTCCGCGTGCAGTTAGGGGTGAACATGCCAGCTCAAGCTCGGAAATTGCTGGAGAGCACGGACCCAATTGAGGAGTATGATGTTGTGCTTTACCTCGGTATCATAGACATATTACAGGAGTACAACATGTCCAAAAGAGTAGAACATGCAGTCAAATCGCTTAAGTTCGATCCTCTTTCAATATCATCTGTTGATCCGAATCTGTATTCGAAACGATTCGTAAGTTTCTTGGAGAGGGTTTTCCCTGAGCAGGACTAAATAGAGAGGCCGTGAACAGTACATAGCAGTAACAGGCCATTTTTATTTTTTTTCATGTAAAGGATGAACATATTCTCCACTGGACTTACTTGATAGGCAACATGGTTCTTGTGCAGCTCCAAAAAAAAATTATACTGGTGACTAGTTTTCCTTGTAGAAAGTATCACCGTTGAGCCCTTCCTTTGAGTTGTCTTCGTGTTTCCCGCGATCTCCATTCGGGTCACAGGACGTCAGATCTGATGCGCAATCACTGAAAACGTCAGTTGGCGGTGGGTGACCAGGGAATTATCCAAATAGCCGACTGGTTGTGGCAAAAGACAACGCGTGAAAGATGAACAGGCAATAAGAAAGACAATTAGATAAAAATATACACAGATTAACAACTAGTATCAGTCAATACGAAGTGTTTGGGCATCGACCTGTGCACCCTTCTCCAGTGTCCAACCTATAAAGAGGTCGCTCCTCGCCTAGACAATGTTGGTATATTTGTGTGTTCATGTGTTTGCATATTTGTTCATCTCTGAATGTCAACACCCAGAAAAACGTCAGTGAAGAAGGTAGTGTGTTTGCCCCCTGTTTTATGTGCTTGCATGTTTTCATGACCACGCGCAACAGGAACTTCAAAGCAGGCTGCTGTTGCACAATTTCCGAAGGCATGCATGGCTGATTTTATTACCTACTGCAAACGAGGCACACACTAGAATTCTCAAATGAATTATCATGGAAAATACAGGGCACAAAAGAAATAATTGGCCAAAATTCAGGTGGCGTTTAACCAATAGCAGTAGCTGTCGTATAGCAACAGAGGAAGGGCAGTGACGCCAGAGTACTTAGAAATGACAATAGAATAATGAAACAATCATGTATATGGCATCAACAGCAAGAGATCACATCATTCTGAAAGACAAAAACCCAACAACAATACACGTACACAGTCACAACAGAAGGGCAACTACAACGACATTGAATCGCAATGCCTAAGCGCCTACCTCGCAAATAACCAGCCTACTGTGCTTCGTCAGGTACAGGAGCAACATCAGTAGTCTCTTCAGACGGCTTGGTTGGGTCCTCGCTGACGCCAAGGACTTCATCCATCAGGTAATCTTCCACGGCCATGTCGTCCACATCTTCATCCTCATCGTTGTCACCGTCAGGGATCCGCCGAGCCTTTGGACCATGCTCTGCCCTGTGTGTGTCCAGCTCCTTATCCATTTCCTGCATGTTAGCAGGGACGTTCCCCTTCCGAGCATTCCGGGCATTCTGAATTCTTTCCAACTGCTTCTCGACGTTAGACATATAGTGCTCCTCAACTTGCTTCTGAAACTGGTTCAGCTCAGCCCTACGTACAGACTTCCATTCTTCGAATGTCTGAAATAAATCGATACGAATATGAATTCATCTGGAATGATAGATTTGCAAGACAACTGGTGACTAAATAGAGTAAACCCCTTGTCTCGTATGCCCCCAGGAAAATTGCAAATGCATGCAGAGACTGCGACTAATGATTTTATGTGATGCCTTCATGGTGAATGACCCACCCTTTCTTTGCTCTTAATCAATTTGTTGCATTTGCCAAGGAAAAAACTTCTAACCCGCTAGGCAAGGTCGTTATCCATCATGCTTGTTAAGTGTGACAAAACTTCCAAGTCAAGACTAAAAGGTGTAGTGCTCTACCTTAACTTTCGATGTGCTGACAATAGCTACTATAGCTCAAAAGTTACAGCCATTCTCCACGTTTACCAATGAAAAATTGAAACTTAAACGCCAGCAAGTTCACCAATGAAATTAGCAATTCATCATGGAAAAAATGCGCTTGAACATAATTATACTGCAGTATTTTACATGTGGCTTGATACTCAGATACTTTTAGGCAATACAATTAACATCATTATGAAAATATATTGTGACATAATATCAAGGTATCTCGTACTGTAAAGATCAGCTACAAGCTCGTTATTGTAGTTTCCAGGAGTCGCCATGTTCTTGAGTGAACAGAAACTCTCACTTATCCAGGCTGGTGTTCATACTTCTCTCTCCTCTCATAAATATTTCATAATGGGGGAAATTTCGCAACTCATTGATCCATTCAGCATTCAGCATTCATGAGAAAGGCTACAGCGAGGTACCCTAATGCTTGACTGGTAAATGATCTAATTAACAAGTACAGATAAACATCAAAGCAGCAAAAGACAATGTAAATCTCAAGCTGACATTTTCATTCCGTTCGTACCAGAAGTGCCTCAATATCATCCTCAAACATGTGCAAATTATGATTTTTTTTGGAGTATCAGTTTGGACTTTTGGTTGTGTTGGCTAGTGCATGAAGCTTGACAACTTACAAAGGGAAGAACCTACCTTTTCCTTGGTCTGCTCAACAATAGCTGGATCATCACTTAGTGGTTTGGTTGGCATGTAATAAATAGCTGGTTCAGCTTTTGTCCTGCCAAACACAAATGAAGTCAAAAAAAGGGATCAAACATACTCTATTGAATATGTGTAGAAACCGCTATAGACATCAAACATTAAGATTTGCGTACAATAAGAAACGCATCTTCCCTCAATTTAATTGTCAATATGGATACTTTTGGACCAGGAATAAAAATAACCTGCAGCATGCACAAATAAGAACAGACTAATCAGGAAAGAAACTAGAATTTCCAACTACACAGATAAGCAGCAGAACAGAAGGAAAAAGGATCTTGATCAGGTCAATGGCAAAGTAAAGATTTAAGAATGAAGCAAATCAATGAAGTTACCTTAAGAAATTGGACAGCTTTTTGTGATGCTCAGTCCACTGTAGGTACAACAGCTCCAACCTCTTCTCTTCTGCCTTAGCAGCTACTCGAGCACGAAGTGTCTAAGAAAGAGCACCTCAGGATTAAATCATTTGCAATACCAACACATCAAGTAAAAATATGTGAAATTAAACACAGATGGATATGCCACAGAAAACTGCACAATAGATTACCATATCGCGCCTACGCTTCTCTGCTGCTTGCTCCCGCTCTTGCTGTCGCAATCTTTCGCTGTCCTCGCGGGCCTTTTGATCAGCCTATATTAAACCAACCATTTCATTATTTCCTGATATGTTGGAGCTAATGTTGAGAATATAATCAAAGCTATATTGATCTTCTGTCAGCCACAGAAGCTTTCAAGAGAAAACTCTAAACCATGTTTTCTACAAAACATTAAATTCCTCAAAATTGGAAAAGATCATCGATCTTCCTCAGCTCTCAAGTGGAGTTAAGAATGTTTACAGAACTGTGAATGAATACTGAAACCCATGCTAAATTTTATAGTGAACAGTACATACAGAAAAGAAAAACTATTTGCACACAAGACATGTAGCACTAAACATTTAAAATAGACAGGAAGTAAATTATAACTAAATCATGAAGCAGGAGGTGATTGAAAGGCAAGACCTACAAAAAAAAACTGCAAGCCGCCTGTGTTAATTTATGTACTGCCAGCCAGCTTAGAAAAACAACATGGGACCTGGCCCATAGGCACACTAGACAATTTCCAAATGCATCCATATACATGATAATAATGATCTATATAGCTCAAATGCATAATATAGATAGGTACCTTCTGCTGAGCCTCTGATCGACGCATAAAAGCCTCTGAGTTGGACAATTTTTTGTCCTCTTGCTGAAATTTCTGCATTGGCAAGCATGGGGACGAATCAGGAATCATACAAACTGGAATATCCCCAAAGGTGAACACAACAAAATATCATATATAGATAGACTGCGGAATCAGTAGTGGATACAGAATATCCAGACAAGTAGAACCATACCTAACATCTAGTAAACACAACTAGGAATTAAATTACGTAGGGGTAATTCAATAAAAGAAGTTAAAGGATTTGATGCAGAAAGACCACTACGTTGACAAAAGACGCAGGATAAAAAGTTGCAGTACAGAAATAGAACCTCATGGATAAAAAGTTTACTTGCCTTTGGTACTTGAATTAAAAAAATTGCTACTCAACGGCAGGTTAAATTAACATGTCCATAAATATAATGCTCAAACCAAAGCAATCAAGGAACAATAAAACAATAAAGGAATTGTCACAATTCCTTAGCACATGGATCATGTCATTATACAACAGAAGAACTTGTTACCTCTAGCGTGCCAACAAGGAGCTTCCCTAGCATTCTCCTGTTCCTCCTGACCAAGCTCTGGTCGTCATCCTTGGGAAACTGCCTGGGGAGAGGCTCCGGCAGCGCCTTATCAAGCTCCTGCGCCCAAACGATACCATATAAGCCATCTCCTCCCCTAAAAGCACAGGGATCCCACCGACAAGTACGCACACACACACTCCTCAAGACTCATGTTCCCCTTACTCACCCTCCTTGAAATCCACTGGGTCCCATCCCTCCTGAACCCACCATTACCGGCTCCCCTCCTCTCAGCACCTTCAGCAGCAACCGAACCTCCATTCTCTCGCCCCTCCGCCGCCGCTGCACTGTTCGCATCGTCCTCCTTAGCTTCAGCGCTGTCCACCTTCACACATCAGGCCAAACATAGCAGAAAATGTTAGGGCGTTTGACAAACAAACTGCTAACCAGAACAGGATTGATTGACGAGATTAGAAACGAGGGCTCGTACTTTAACCACGGCAGATAGAAGGCGGCGCTTCGGCTCAGGCTGGTCCACTGGTTCCGGAGCCTGCATCAGAAACAACAAGGGTGGAAGAATCATGTAAAGAAACAGAGGCGGGACGAGAACGAGAAGGAGGAGGAGATGTGGGCGAGAGGCGCACGGGTCTCTGGAAGCCGCGGAGCGGGCGGGGGCCGCCGGGGCCGGTGGGGGGAGCGCCGCGTCGCAGGCCGCGGGGGTCGCGCAGGCGCTCGCTGATCTGCGGGAGGGGGGGCGGAAGACGGGAACAGACGGGTCAGGGGAGATGCCTCGACGGAAGGTTGGTAAAAGAGGGTAGGAGGGAGATGGGGGTACCTCGCGGTGCTGGCGCTGGAGCTCTTGGAGCTCGCGGCGGATGTCCTCGGCCGTCTTCTCCGACGCGGCGGCCATCGTCGGCGGGGAAGAAGGGTTTGGCTGCGGCGGGGATGGCGGCGGGGCGGATGCGTTGGGCGGTTCGAGGTTTGGGTGGCCTCGACCTCGACTGACTTGTAGGATGCGGAACCTGGCTGCGAGTGATCTCCGCCGTTGGATCTTCGCGTGCACCGTGCACGGTGGTTCCGTTTCCGTTGCGGTCGGGCCGTGGTCGATGAGCAAGGTCGGACGTTGCGGTCCGGTCGGATCAGTACGCTAGGTGCGATTGTTCCACATGTACTATCCCATTTGGAGGATACCCGTCGTCCTTAGAGCATCTCTAGCAGATCTCTATATCGGCCTCGAAACGCAGCTTCAGATCGATATAGGGCTTCGACCGTTTTTTGGTCAGATCAGATCCCGCATCGATGGTCTGGTCTGGAAAACGGATTAAGGCCACAGCCCAAAACCGCGAAAAGCCCACATATATGGTGGTCGGCGAGGCGGATAGGGGCCAACCTTATCCGCTCCTCCGCCTCCCGTCAACGTCAGATATGGTGGTCGGCGAGGCGGAACGGAAGAGCATGCACACCGGCGGGCTTCCGACGACGCACGGACCGGGGAAAGGCCTCAATTTGGGCCGATGAGCTCTGGGAGAAGGCGGCATGCAGATGGGAGAGGGAGAGGGGCGGCGGCTGCTCTGTGGTGATGGGTGCGTTTTTTTTAGATGGTCATGGGTGTGTTGACGAAGGATGGTTTTGGCGAAGCGTTTTTTCGGGAGTCACGGTTTGCGGGACGACGAAGCGGAGCGACGGACGATGAAAAATATGGTCGTAGTGGTGGGTGGACAGAATAGGGAACATATTCCTCCTTTTTAAGTTGTGTAGAAAAATTTCTCCAAAACAACATCTCTCGAATGAAACACAAACACTATTGTCGTCCTGTCCAACAATCATAGTGAGATCCTGAGCTTTTATCCTAGAGACGGTCCAATCTCCAAACAATACCTTCAACAATGAGCTTGTCAAATGCTTGAGTATTTTAAATCTCGGATTGCATTCGCACCAGTTCACATTAAATTTCAGTTAGCTGATCTGATGTGCATTATCACACATGATCTCACATGCATCATTCGACTAAGCCACAAGGCCCATGTATGCTCGGTGCGAAAAATTTATAAGAAAAAAAAACCACGTTTATCATTCCTCAAGTGCGACAGATGCTGTCCGGAGCAATCACATGCATCGCAGAGGGTCGAACTTTTAAAATGTAGTATGGAACTAGAAAACTCGTGTCGATTCACGCGGGATTTCAAATTGACATCGTGATGCTGCTTAAAAAACTTCTCCCACTATGCTCTCGGTCAACGAGCAGCAAGATTCCCCAAAAGCTTCACTCCTTGTAAGATCTCAGACGCTGAATAAACCCGTCGATGCACCTTTCATGGACTTTGTTGTCCGCCACAATCTCCTGCATCTTCTTCGCGTTGGCCACGAAGATCATCCTGCTTTCTTCCTCGACGGCGACGGCCCGAACCGCTGTCGCGACGCCATCTCGGTCGAACGAACCATCGGTTTCATTCCTCTGCACCTGCACCCCGACCTGTCTCCCCTCCATGAGCCGCGCGTTAGGCCCTTGGTCGCCGAAGATGGGTAACATGATCAGCGGATGCCCAAAAAGGAGCCCTTCGATGGTGGAGTTCCACCCGCAGTGCGTCAGGAACGCGCCCACGGCGCCGTGCGCAAGCACGCTGATCTGCGGAACCCACCCGGTCACCACGAGCCCGCGGCCGTGCGTGCGTTCCTCGAACCCCGGAGGGAGGACGTCGCCGTCCGGCACGCCGCTGGGCTTCCGCAGAGCCCACAGGAAGCGCGTCCCGGCGAGCTCCAGCCCGAGGGCCAGCTCGTGCACCTGCTCCGTGCGCAGGGGCACCTCGCTCCCTAGGGCCACGTACACGACCGACTTGGCCGGCTGCACGTCGAGCCAACGCACGGTGGCGTCCTCCCCGTCCTTGCTGACGCCGCGGCCTCCCTCGGGTGATGGCGGCAGGAGGCCAAGGGGGACGACCGGCTTGCCGCCGAGCGTCGCCAGTTGAGGGAAGCTCTCCGGCTCCCACTCGAGACAGCTCCGGATGACGACGAGGTTGCACCTCTGGAGCGTCAAGGAGACACGCTCGGCGATGGACATCCCTGACTCGCGCAGTGTTCTCGCCAGCTTTCTCCTCTCCACCTCGAACCTTGGCGTCCCTGCTTCCGGTTCTCCCTCCCAAGACGCTGCTTGCTTGGCCACGTTGGCGGCCCAGGTGGCGGTGATACTTGCAGCAGCCAGAACCAGCATCGCGCAAGGAACCTAGTGCAAAAGTAGTACAGGCTGGTTAGTATACAACAGGAGGCGGAATGGATCCAGTTACTGAAAACAAATTGAGCTGATTTGCTTTCGTTGTACCTTGTGCTCAATGGCGGAGGCGGAAGCCCAGTGGTGGAAGACATCGACGATGATCCAGTCCGGTTTCTTGGCACCCTCGGCGCATACGGCGCCCATGAACTCCCAAAATGGAGCGGCGAGGCCGTCGAACGCCTTGCGGTGGAGCTCGAACTGCTCGTACGGGACGTCGTTGGTGGACTCGGCGCCTTCGGGCAGCCCTTCGACGTGCGGGAGCGGCAGCGCGACGAAGTCGACTAGCGGCGCCACGGCTGGCCGGACCGGCGGGAGTCGCGCGATGTTGCGCGGCGTGGAGACGAACGACACGCGGTGGCCCCGCGACGCCAGGCGCTCGGCGAGGTCGAGGCAGGGCAGCAGGTGGCCGAAGGCGAGCCACGGGCAGATCACGACGTGCAGCGGCGAGGAAGAGGATGAGCTGTTGTCCATGGCGGCGACAGGACACGCCCGGCCGCTGAACTGGGCGAGCAAGGGCCAAAGGGGAAATCTGGAGCTGACGTTCCGTGATGAGCCAAAGTCACCGGAGTACGTACTAGGCAACTGCCTGGTGTGGTGCCGGCTTTGAATTCGTAGTGTCCTGCCACAAGACAACGTCACGGATGATGGAAACTTAAACATAAACAACAGAAAGTTCCGGCAGTTTGCTCCTTTTTCTGAAGGAAATCTGAGTTTACTCGTTTCAAAATAGCACTAGAGTGTTCCAGCCTTCCAGATGGCAGAGGGGTGTCCAAATTGCATCCACCTTTCCCGGCTTCTGATATGGACGTCGTTATTTTACAGTCGACGGAGGCAATGACATGATTGTTTTCTGGTGTTCAGTGACTTGAAGAGGAAGCATGCATGTTCGGGTATTGTAAAAAATGCTTGCGAATTAGAAGTTGATGACTTGATGTGAAGAAAAGAGGGGTGGTGGAGGGTCCGGGGTGTTCGAGGAGAGCTGTCCAATTGGAGTAAAAATGTGATAAAAAGACAAAACTAGCCATTGTGATGAAAACTCTAGCCAAAACTATTTCACAAAACTGATCGTAGCATCTTTCTCTATAGTGCACAACGACATTACTACTTGCTTGCCATGGCACGCTGGGCCCAACGCGCGATAGCTAGGGCAGTAGACAAAGAAGCTACACATGCACTGGGTTGTGTTATAAACATTTTTCCAGTAGTGGGTCGTGTTATACTATGATCCAAATTTATATAAATGCTAGCTTATGATACAAGTCGAGTGAGACCCATCGTGGGGAGTCTTGGACCGAGCTATTTGATCATTATCGATCTAGATTACCACCACTGTATATACCTCTCTATAATAAGTCGTACATGATATGTTAAATATGTAAATCTCTGTGGCATTGTGTAAACTCTCCAACATGATACTAAAGCTTTGTTTGTGGCACCTGTGGTTTTTTTCCTTTACTTGTTGGAGAGATTTTCCATGTTAAAATCGTTGTGTTGCTCTCCGTGTTGGTTTGATCTAGTTCTCCCCTTTTACATGTGCTGACTATAATAGGTTTCACCTCTACAGTCGTTTGTTCTTTCTCAGTCGATGGGAGTGAAATTCCTCTCATTTCCGAATGATCTATGGGGCAGAAGCTATAATCCTCACTTTTTCCTAGCGTCTAGACACCACCTATTAGTAAATCAAGAAAGCATTTCACATCGTCTGCGTGCAGCTAAGAAAATAAAAAAAATTAGAACGATTAAATTACTACTCCCGAATATTCAATTGAGCGTAAATGCAATTCTAGCAGTGTCGTGACCTACCCCTCAAATATCCACCATTGAATACTGTCGTGATTCGCACACCTCTATATATCGTGAAGTTACATGGCACGTCGCAAATATTAAAACTTAACCGTGGAGCCTAGCGTATTATGCAATGCGAATCTCACAAGTAGAAACGTACGGTCGAGTATGTCACGGCGCTGCTAGAAAAAATCGACTCAATTCATGTAATCTCTCCACGATCCCATAGATTATTTAAGAGGTTTCTTGAAAAAAAGATTTACGTAAGAGGTTATTATTGCACATTGTGCCCCCTATTTTTCGATAGAGTAATGGGCACTTTATTACTTGAAAAACAGTACGACCTCTGCATAGATAGTATGCACACATCCGTACCAAATCAATTATTACAACCAAAACAAAAGAAGTTCTCAAAAACTGCTCAAAAATATAGGAACTAAAAGAGGGTCTAAGGAGAAGGAGGGCACAGGATGCCACTCGTGTTGGGAAAACAAATATCCCTCTGTACATGGACTAGTCTAGATTATACCCTTGTGATGTGATAAAGAAAGTGTTTTGCTTCCAACCCTTGATTTTTCTGGTGGATTTTCAATAAGAGCAGTGACCCGACGTTTGACAACAGGGGAGGCTAGCCTGCTCGTTTGACTGCCATTGCTGCCCGGGAGAGGGGCAGTAGCAGCCGGACTCGGACTCGCAGGCCCAAGACTACCGTGTCCGGTTGGGAGTCGAAGAAAAGGCACGCTGTTGGAGGGACCTATAAATGCCAAGACACGCACTGTACGGCTGGCCGAGCCGATCGAGCAACTCGATCAATCGTCGACGCTGGGAAAATTGTAACCAAGTTTTCCAAGCGATCCCAAGGATCGAATTGTAACCAAGTTGGTCCAAGAAAAAGAAGATCATCGTAACCAAGAGTCTTCTAGGACACAAGCGCGATGGATTCTCAGCACGTCGCACGTGATGCGGCGGTCGGGACGAAGAAGAGAGGCTACGAGCGGGACGAGGAGAGACCCGACGTGGTGTGGGAGAAGCGGCGCAAGTGCAACTTCTGGGAGGACGACGCAGTCGATTCGACGACAGCAATGGCGGCGGTCGGAACCAAGAGAAGCTACGAGCCGGACGAGGTCGAGTCGGATGTGATTTCTGTGAAACGCTTCAAGTGCAACTACTGGGAGGACCCCGCCTACGCCTCGGAGCTAGAGGAATGGAGCTCACGTCTCGCCCAGATGGCAGCTCTCGACAACGACCACGAGCGCTCCAGGCAGGAGAACCGGGCCTGGAACGCAGCCCAATGAGCCTCTCCGCACATCATTGACTACATGCATCATCTTTCTCCACAAACCTAGAAATTACGTAGCGAGGAGAAGTTGGTTTGGTGTTTCTTGACTTGGAGCAGCGGCATGCAATCCGGGGCGACTGCACACGAGAAGATCAAAATCTTATCTTTCAGGTGAAAACAAGGTCTGATCTTAATTGGTTGTGTCTGACAATGACCTTGTTGAAGGCATTGTTTTGACTTCAGGGTGAAAACCCAGATCTTTGATCGGGCGACGACATCGCTTGTGCACTGTTTCCTTCTTGAAGGCGCCGCTTTTGAAAAAGTTGGACTTATGGTGCTGTCTTGGTGGTGTTAGTGCGGTTGTTTCAATGTTTAAACTACCGTAGCGGGACTCTTCTTGTTTCCTGTAATTCTTCTTTCTTTTTTTGGCTGTGTGCATCCGTAAAGCCGCTAGGGCAATGCGTTGTTGCAGATGCTGGGTGTAATTGGTATCTTTGGTATTAATATATGCTCGTTGTCGAAAACTTAGCACTTAACTTAGCACCCATTGGCCACTGTTTCGTAGAGAGTTTCATCTCCGAGCTTGATCGATCTATCTTCTACCGCTGAAAAATAAAAATCTCCGAGCTTGATCAGATCAAGAAACCAGTGAAAGATGAAAAGAAAACAAGGTCCCGCCCACTCCTAACCACCCTATCTGGATTCCACCACCGGCTGGGGTGATGAATCTGAACGTTGGTGCAGGAGTGGCGAGAGACAAAGAGACAAGTGTGGTTATATATGCTTGTGGCAAGAACCGACACCGTCGTTTACCTGGGTGCGTCACTTGTGGTATAGGTAGGGATTACTGAGCCTGATGAAAGCCATGGCGGTAAGAGAGAAAGCTTAAACCTAGCATAATCTTCTCCTCCCGAAGACCAGGGTAGCTAGCGTGATCGTTATTAATTAGTTCCACGAAGGAGTAAAACCTCGGGAGCGACTCGAGCGAGTTATATAGCCATTTTTTTTTGCGGGGGAAATCATTCGAGATTTTATTACTCAGGTATAGAATTACAATCAGCTAGCAAAAGCTGTGACACACACTCTGGAGCAGAACGTACCCAACAAGCAGTACAATCTCCACCTCTACCCAAGTTTGCTAGGCTATGTGCAACTCTATTTTGATCACGATCTAATTTCACGAGTATAATTTCTCGAAGATTCATGAGACGCTTCACTTCATCAAACAACTGACCATATACTGTTCTATTGCGTCCACTCTCATTCAAAGCCGAAAGGGCCACAGCACAGTCAGATTGGATGATAATAGGCAACTCCGACCACTCATAAGCCAAAGCTAACCCTTCCATCAGAGCACTAACTTCTGGTTCCAGCGCATCATTGCAATTATAAAGGACTCGGCAAGCTGAGACGATGACTGCGCCATTAGAATCTCGCAGAATCATACCAGTTCCTGCTCAACCTTCTACATCAAAGGAACCATCTACTGAGAAGAAATAAAAGCGACTGCTTAGGGGGTTTGACGAGGCTACCTTTGTGCATGAGAGTCGCCAGTCCAATAAAACCGCATGATCTGGTGCGTCTAGTCTTAGGCTTGCAGGTTGGACGATTTACTTGGTTTGGTGATCCGCGCTTGTATTCCCCGCTTTTGACATTTGCATGAGGAGACTGGATGATTCTCAAAAGAAAAATGTGGCGATTCGCGTAGGCAGTAGGCTGACGCCATGTTCCATCATGGTATTTGATCCTTATTATCTTGTAATGAATTTTTTTTATTTCTTTTTAGCCTTGAAATGGCCAAATCCTGGTGTATCCAACTTCTCCATATTGTGGTACTGCCTCCCTTTGGTTCATTTACTCGTGCTTTGTCCATAAAGTTTCATAACATCTACACGCACCAAAAATAAGGAAAAGTGATAAAATCCTACTAAAACTAAAAGTTGTGCAAATATCTCATGAAAATGAATCAATACTTTTAATCATGCATTTAGGATATAGTAAAATCTAGATAGAGATGTAACGAGACAAAAAAAGCATATCGTTATGTAGTGGAAAATATCTCGCTTTTTGACTCATCAAACATGGGTGGAAATGCTGATTGGCATGTTGAGGTACTCGGCGTCCTTGAGGTGAGCATAAGACATGGAATATACGAAGACACTATGTTAGTTGTGACAGGCTAGAAGAGAAGGTAATTGTCACATGTTATGATCTATATCTGGGTAGTACTACCGAGACATGGCCTATGTAGCGCTCTTCCTCCAGGAGAATAGTGTGAGCAGGGACGAAGTTAGAAAATAATATCACTGGGGTCAGCCCTATATTTGCTCTAATTCAATGGTGTCATCTTGTATAAAATAGGGCTAATTAGTTCTAATTAGTGAAGAATTCACCAAAAACCATTGGGGTCAGCTAACCCCAATGGCACTATGGCAGCTCCGTCTCTGAGTGTGAGTGTCCTCATTCCATCAGGCACCACTAAGGTATCTAAGTTTAGAGATCTTAGGCCACCTTCCTCTCCACTTACACATACACAGGTGGTTGTACACCTCCTGTAAGGATACTTCCTGCTAGCAGTAGTTGAAGACCTTCTTGGCAACATTGGTCAAGTGCACCTTCTTGAACCCCTTTTTTGTCACACCGCTCATGATTAGTTCACACATCTTGTTCAAGACGAATGTGGACAAGAATGGAGGCAACTTCATAGTGCCTTTCACCCCCTTCAACCCACCAGCATTTTCGACTTTACCTACCTTGATCCCCCTCTTCCTAGCAAGTATGTTTGCAACAAGCTTGTCATCCTCGTCCACAACTAATGAATGAAGGCCGTGCGGAAATATAATATCTGCTTGTTGTGGATATGTGAGCAGCTTTACAACATTTTCCTGGGTCTCAAGTACAAATGATTACATCTCTTGTGTACCAATGATGGCTTGTGCAAACTCATCGCAGGTATACGCCTATGTAGAGGCCAGTTAGAACTACGACATTGTAATGCATAATACCTAAATAAAGCATAACCAACCACACTATACAAGACTACAATATCGACATCGATAATCTAGATTGAGCAAGATTTGGTCAATATTGAGCACCTATAGGGTACATCATACACATCAATCAATAGCAACAAGCAACAAGCGAGAACAGATCTATTGATTCATGTACTTAGATCTACAACATGCTCAAAGATCTTAACTAGTTGTGTCTGAACATCTCACTGCCATCATCAGAGGATAAAGAGTTGAAAAGTTCCGAACAAACGAATCGTAACATATATGTTGGATGATCTGAAGAAATTAAGAAGCTATCATTCGAGATCGGCAGGCAGGATGAGCTTGCCATAAACAAAAAAATGCTCTAGAAGTAGAGTCAGCCAAGAATATCAGATCAGACGTAAAACTGAAGTTACTGACACTCAAGGGGTTTAAGGTCGGCAATGAATGCGAGATTACACATAAAACAGAATTTATAGACAGAAATAACTGAAATATCTTACACAACTGTGCCACCTCAGGATGAAATCTTCTCTTTCTTAATAGATGGCTCTAATTTGCTGGTCTCACAGCCAACTACGTTACTAGATTAAAAATCTGGCCGAACCGACACGCTCCAGACGCCACGTCCGATTGCCCTCTCTCCATCGATCTCTGCTGCCCTTCCTCGCCAGAACCGCGCGTGGACCACATGGGCCGACACCGGCCCATGACCCGGCCGACAGTCTTCCTCTTCCTCGCGTACATTCCGTCTCTCCCCCATCGATCTCTCCCCCACCACGTTCCGCCTCCGTTCGTCTTCCTCCATGGCCACCGCTCGCACTACTCCGCCTCCGTTCGGCTTCTTTGTTTGCCCCCGCTCGCAAGTCCCAACGGCTCTGCTCTTATGCCAATCCCCTACCATTAAACACAATAAATCCCATTAATTCTTCACGGCGCATAGCCCATTTAATTCTTCCTTTGCTGGCTCCTCTATTCACAGGTTCCTCTTTCTGGTCGCCCTTCTGATTTCCAACTGCTCCGTTCCTCTTCCTCATTATTGCAACAAAATCTGACCTGAAATCAAAGAAGGGGAGTCGACCAATCCACGATCTCCAGAAGGAGGTAGGTGATCAGCCTTCTCTTCCTTTTAAATACCAGGACAAACACCACATTAGTACTTCCGTAGATCTTCATCTCACTCCCTTCCCCTTTGCTCTAGATCCGGTCGACACTCCTCAAACCGGTGAGGTGTCGCCGCGCCACCCAAATAGCCTGTACGGGAAACTCTGCCACGAGAAGCACGCCCCGCACACACCATGAGACCGACCCAAGTTACCTGATCAGAGCATGTTCATTGTTCGTTGGAGGGGATATCTGTCCTCGATCTCTCCTACTGCAATGGAATGGTCAAGGGTTCTGCATCTAGTGAGAGTCCTATTTTTTATTCTCTTTTCAGGTCAGCTGATAGGAGTTCTCTGTCTGGAGATCCCGTGCTTGAGTTCAGTCTTTCAAGTTCTGATTCTGGACAAGTTGTTTATTCTAAAGTGTAGATTCAATCTTGACCTCACATCGTTAAAAGTGCTGCGTATATGTCCTGCTAATTATTTTAATCATTAATTTTAATATCACAAAATCTCAGTAGATTAGTCACCTTCAGTTGTTTTGTCATAATCTTCCTTTTTACTGTTACTTTTTTCATTGCTTCAAAAATTTACTTCTTCCCAGTTTGGCAAAAGAGCAGGATAAAAAAGATATTAATTACTTTCTAGATTCTTGATGGATTCCCGATTAAACTTTAAATAGAAGATATGCACCGCAGTTTCGTGGATACAAGGGTGAGTAGCTTTGTCAGGCTTCATACTTGCTACATGGTCGTCATGATGAATAATCCAAGGTGCGGCAGGCGTCCAATTTTTCACTATACCTTCTTTCTTCTTGAAGCAGAAGTTTAGATTGCAGTCTGTTGTTCCACCATGAATCATGTAAGTATTTAATCTATCTTGCTTTGTCGAGTTTCTGTCAACTGATTCCTCTTGATTTCTCTGGCTACAGCTGATACGTCTCCGACGTATCGATAATTTCTTATGTTCCATGCCACATTATTGATGATATCTACATGTTTTATGCACACTTTATGTCATATTCGTGCATTTTCTGGAACTAACCTATTAACAAGATGCCGAAGAGCCGATTCTTGTTTTACTGCTGTTTTTGGTTTCAGAAATCCTAGTAACGAAATATTCTCGGAATTGGACGAAATCAACGCCCGGGGTCCTATTTTGCCACGAAGCTTCCGGAAGACCGAAGGGAGTCGAAGTGGGGCCACGAGGCGCCGCCACACTAGGGCGGCGCGGCCCTAGGTCTTGGCCGCGCCGGCCTGTGGTGTGGGGCCCTCGTGTGGCCCCCGCGTTGCCCTTCCGCCTACTTAAAGCCTCCGTCGCGAAACCCCCGATACCGAGAGCCACGATACGGAAAACCTTCCGGAGACGCCGCCGCCGCCAATCCCATCTCGGGGGATTCCGGAGATCTCCTCCGGCACCCCGCCGGAGAGGGGATTCATCTCCCGGAGGACTCTTCACCGCCATGGTCGCCTCCGGAGTGATGAGTGAGTAGTTCACCCCTGGACTATGGGTCCATAGCAGTAGCTAGATGGTTGTTTTCTCCTCATTGTGCTTCATTGTTGGATCTTGTGAGCTGCCTAACATGATCAAGATCATCTATCTGTAATACTATATGTTGTGTTTGTCGAGATCCGATGGATAGAGAATACTATGTTATGTTAATTATCAAGTTATTACCTATGTATTGTTTATGATCTTGCATGCTCTCCGTTATTAGTAGAGGCTCTGGCCAAGGTTTTGCTCTTAACTCCAAGAGGGAGTATTTATGCTCGATAGTGGGTTCATGCCTCCATTGATATCTGGGACAGTGACAGAAAGTTCTAAGGTTGTGGATGTGCTGTTGCCACTAGGGATAAAACATTGATGCTATGTCTAAGGATGTAGTTGTTGATTACATTACGCACCATACTTAATGCAATTGTCTCGTTGTTTTGCAACTTAATACTGGAAGGGGTTCGGATGATAACCTCGAAGGTGGACTTTTTAGGCATAGATGCATGCTGGATGGCGGTCTATGTACTTTGTCGTAATGCCCAATTAAATCTCACTATATTTATCATGACATGTATGTGCATTGTTATGCCCTCTCTATTTGTCAATTGCCCGACTGTAATTTGTTCATCCAACATGCTTTTATCTTATGGGAGAGACACCTCTAGTGAACTGTGGACCCCGGTCCATTCTTTTATACTGAAATACAAATCTGCTGCAATACTTGTTCTTTACTGTTTTCTACAAACAATCATCTTCCACACAATACGGTTAATCCTTTGTTACAGCAAGCCGGTGAGATTGACAACCTCACTGTTTCGTTGGGGCAAAGTACTTTAGTTGTGTTGTGCAGGTTCCACGTTGGCGCCGAAATCTCCGGTGTTGCGCCGCACTACATCCCGCCGCCATCAACCTTCAACGTGCTTCTTGGCTCCTCCTGGTTCGATAAACCTTGGTTTCTTTCTGAGGGAAAACTTGCTGCTGTGCGCATCATACCTTCCTCTTGGGGTTCCCAACGAACGTGTGAGTTACACGCCATCAAGCTCTTTTTCTGGCGCCGTTGCCGGGGAGGTCAAGACACGCTGCAAGGGGAGTCTCCACTTCCCAATCTTTTTACTTTGTTTTTGTCTTGCTTTATTTTATTTACTACTTTGTTTTCTGCATTATATCAAAACACAAAAAAATTAGTTGCTAGCTTTACTTTATTTACTATCTTGTTTGCTATATCAAAAATACAAAAAAAATTAGTTACTTGCATTTATTTTATCTAGTTTGTTTTATTTACTACTGCTAAAATGGCCACCCCTGAAAATACTAAGTTGTGTGACTTCACAACCACAAATAATAATGATTTCCTATGCACAACTATTGCTCCACTTGCTACTACAGCAGAATTCTTTGAAATTGAACCCGCTTTACTGAATCTTGTTATGCGAGAGCAATTTTCTGGTGTTAGTTCTGATGATGCTGCTGCCCATCTCAATAATTTTGTTGAACTATGTGAAATGCAAAAGTATAAGGATGTAGATGGTGACATTATAAAATTAAAATTGTTTCCTTTCTCATTAAGAGGAAGAGCTAAAGATTGGTTGCTATCTCTGCCTAAGAATAGTATTGATTCCTGGACTAAATGCAAGGATGCTTTTATTGGTAGATATTATCCCCCTGCTAAAATTATATCTTTGAGAAGTAGCATAATGAATTTTAAACAATTGGATAATGAACATGTTGCTCAAGCTTGGGAAAGAATGAAATCTTTGGTTAAAAATTGCCCAACCCATGGACTGACTACTTGGATGATCATCCAAACCTTCTATGCAGGACTAAATTTTTCTTCGCGGAATTTATTGGATTTAGCTGCTGGAGGTACCTTTATGTCCATCACTCTTGGTGAAGCAACAAATCTCCTTGATAATATGATGGTTAATTACTCTGAATGGCACACGGAAAGAGCTCCACAAGGTAAGAAGGTAAATTCGTTGAAGAATCCTCTTCCTTGAATGATAAGATTGATGCTATTATGTCTATGCTTGTGAATGATAGGACTAATATTGATCCTAATAATGTTCCGTTAGCTTCATTGGTTGTCCAAGAAGAACATGTTGATGTAAACTTCATTAAAAATAATAATTTCAACAACAATGCTTATCGGAACAATTCTAGTAATAACTATAGGCCATATCCTTATAATAATGGTAACGGTTATGCTAATTCTTATGGGAATTCTTACAACAATAATAGGAACACACCCCCTGGACTTCAAGCTATGCTTAAAGAATTTATTAGTACACAAACTGCCTTTAACAAATCTGTTGAGGAAAAGCTCAATAAAATTGATATTCTCGCTTCTAAGGTTGATAGTCTTGCCTCCGATGTTGATCTTTTGAAATCGAAAGTTATGCCTAATAGGGATATTGAAAATAAAATTGTTACTACAGCAAATGCCATCCAAGTTAGAATTAATGAGAATATAAGATTAATGGCTGAACTGCGTGCTAGGTGGGATAGAGAAGAAAATGAAAAACTAGCTAAAGAGAAAAATGTAGCTAAAGTTTGGACTATTACCACCACTAGCAATGCTAATGATTCACATGTTGCTGCACCTCCTACTATTAATGGTAAAATAATTGGTGTTGGCAATGTTTCTACTCCTAGTGCAAAGCGCGCAAAATTACCCGAAATTGCTAAAACTGCTGAAACTGCCTGTGATAAAACTGCTGAAATTTTTTCCAACCTTGGGGATGATAATCCCATTGCTTTAAATTGTAATGATTTAGATTTTGATGATTGCCACATCTCTGAAGTTATAAAGTTCTTACAAAAACTTGCTAAAAGTCCTAATGCTAGTGCTATAAATTTGGCTTTCACAAAACATATTACAAATGCTCTCATAAAAGCTAGAGAAGAGAAACTAAAACGTGAAACTTCTATTCCTAGAAAGCTAGAGGATCGTTGGGAGCCCATCATTAAAATGAGGGTCAAAGATTTTGATTGTAATGCTTTATGTGATCTTGGTGCAAGTATTTCTGTTATGCCTAAGAAAGTCTATGATATGCTTGACTTGCCACCATTGAAAAACTGTTATTTGGATGTTAATCTCACTGATAATGCTAAAAAGAAACCTTTGGGGAGAATTGATAATGTTCATATTATGGTTAAAAATAACCTTGTCCCCGTTGATTTTGTTGTCTTGGATATTGAATGCAATGCATCTTGCCCCATTATATTGGGAAGACCTTTTCTTCGAACCGTTGGTGCTACTATTGATATGAAGGAAGGTAATATTAAATATCAATTTCCTCTCAAGAAAGGTATGGAACACTTCCCTAGAAAGAGAATGAAGTTACCTTATTATTCTATTATTAGAACAAATTATGATGTTGATGCTTCATCCCTTGATGTTACTTGATACACACTTTCTGTGCCTAGCTGAAAGGCGTTAAAGAAAAGTGCTTATGGGAGACAACCCATGTTTTTACTACAGTATTTTTGTTTTATATTTGAGTCTTGGAAGTTGTTTACTACTGTAGCAACCTCTCCTTATCTTAGTTTTGTGTTTTGTTGTGCCAAGTAAAGTCTTTGATAGTAAAGTAAATACTAGATTTGGATTACTGCGCAGAAACAGATTTCTTTGCTGTCACGAATCTGGGTCTAATTCTCTGTAGGTAACTCAGAAAATTATGCCAATTTACGTGAGTGATCCTCAGATATGTACTAAACTTTCATTAAATTTGGGCATTTTCATTTGAGCAAGTCTGGTTCCTTAATAAAATCCATCTTTACGGACTATTCTGTTTTGACAGATTCTGCCTTTTATTTCGCATTGCCTCTTTTGCTATGTTGGATGAATTTCTTTGATCCATTAATGTCCAGTAGCTTTATGCAATGTCCAGAAGTGTTAAGAATGATTGTGTCACCTCTGAACATGTTAATTTTTATTGTGCACTAACCCTCTAATGAGTTGTTTCGAGTTTGGTGTGGAGGAAGTTTTCAAGGATCAAGAGAGGAGTATGATACAATATGATCAAGGAGAGTGAAAGCTCTAAGCTTGGGGATGCCCCGGTGGTTCACCCCTGCATATTCTAAGAAGACTCAAGCGTCTAAGCTTGGGGATGCCCAAGGCATCCCCTTCTTCATCGACAACATTATCAGGTTCCTCCCCTGAAACTATATTTTTACTCCGTCACATCTTATGTGCTTTGCTTGGAGCGTCGGTTTGTTTTTGTTTTTTGTTTTGTTTGAATAAAATGGATCCTAGCATTCACTGTATGGGAGAGAGACACGCTCCGCTGTAGCATATGGATAAGTATGTCCTTAGGCTTTACTCATAGTATTCATGGCGAAGTTTCTTCTTCGTTAAATTGTTATATGGTTGGAATTGGAAAATGCTACATGTAGTAATTCTAAAATGTCTTGGATAATTTGATACTTGGCAATTGTTGTGCTCATGTTTAAGCTCTTGCATCATATACTTTGCACCCATTAATGAAGAAACACTTAGAGCTTGCTAATTTGGTTTGCATATTTGGTTTCTCTAGAGTCTAGATAATATCTAGTATTGAGTTTTGAACAACAAGGAAGACGGTGTACAGTCTTATAATGTTTATAATATGTCTTTTATGTGAGTTTTGCTGCACCGTTCATCCTTGTGTTTGTTTCAAATAACCTTGCTAGCCTAAACCTTGTATCGAGAGGGAATACTTCTCATGCATCCAAAATCCTTGAGCCAACCACTATGCAATTTGTGTCCACCATACCTACCTACTACATGGTATTTCTCCGCCATTACAAAGTAAATTGCTTGAGTGCTACCTTTAAATTTCCATCATTCGCCTTTGCAATATATAGCTCATGGGACAAATAGCTTAAAAACTATTGTGGTATTGAATATGTACTTATGCACTTTATCTCTTATTAAGTTGCTTGTTGTGCGATAACCATGTTTCGGGGACGCCATTAACTATTCTTTGTTGAATATCATGTGAGTTGCTATGCATGTCCGTCTTGTCTGAAGTAAGAGAGATCTACCACCTTAATGGTTGGAGCATACATATTGTTAGAGAAGAACATTGGGCCGCTAACTAAAGCCATGAATCATGGTGGAAGTTTCAGTTTTGGACATATATCCTCAATCTCGTATGAGAATAATAATTGTTGCCACATGCTTATGCATTAAAGAGGAGTCCATTATCTGTTGTCCATGTTGTCCCGGTATGGATGTCTAAGTTGAGAATAATCAAAAGCGAGAAATCCAAAATGCGAGCTTTCTCCTTAGACCTTTGTACAGGCGGCATGGAGGTACCCCATTGTGACACTTGGTTAAAACATGTGTATTGCGATGATCCGGTAGTCCAAGCTAATTAGGACAAGGTGCGGGCACTATTAGTATACTATGCATGAGGCTTGCAACTTGTAAGATATAATTTACATAACTCATATGCTTTATTACTACCGTTGACAAAATTGTTTCATGTTTTCAAAATAAAAGCTCTAGCACAAATATAGCAATCGATGCTTTCCTCTTTGAAGGACCATTCTTTTTACTTTTATGTTGAGTCAGTTCACCTATCTCTCTCCACCTCAAGAAGCAAACACTTGTGTGAACTGTGCATTGATTCCTACATACTTGCATATTGCACTTGTTATATTACTCTATGTTGACAATTATCCATGAGATACACATGTTATAAGTTGAAAGCAACCGCTGAAACTTAATCTTCCTTTGTGTTGCTTCAATACCTTTACTTTGATTTATTGCTTTATGAGTTAACTCTTATGCAAGACTTATTGATGCTTGTCTTGAAGTACTATTCATGAAAAGTCTTTGCTTTATGATTCACTTGTTTACTCATGTCATTACCATTGTTTTGATCGCTGCATTCATTACATATGTTTACAAATAGTATGATCAAGGTTATGATGGCATGTCACTTCAGAAATTATCTTTGTTATCGTTTTACCTGCTCGGAACGAGCAGAACTAAGCTTGGGGATGCTGATACGTCTCCGACGTATCGATAATTTCTTATGTTCCATGCCACATTATTGATGATATCTACATGTTTTATGCACACTTTATGTCATATTCGTGCATTTTACTGGAACTAACCTATTAACAAGATGCCGAAGAGCCGATTGCTCGTTTTTCGCTGTTTTTGGTTTCGAAATCCTAGTAACGAAATATTCTCGGAATTGGACGAAATCAACGCCCAGGGTCCTATTTTGCCACGAAGCTTCCAGAAGACCGAAGGGGAGTCGAAGTGGGGCCACGAGGCGCCGCCACACTAGGGCGGCGCGGCCTAGGTCTTGGCCGCGCCGGCCTGTGGTGTGGGGCCCTCGTGTGGCCCCCCGCGTTGCCCTTCCGCCTACTTAAAGCCTCCATCGCGAAACCCCCAGTACCGAGAGCCACGATACGGAAAACCTTCTAGAGACGCCGCCGCCGCCAATCCCATCTCGGGGGATTCTGGAGATCTCCTCCGGCACCCTGTCGGAGAGGGGATTCATCTCCCGGAGGACTCTTCACCGCCATGGTCGCCTCCGGAGTGATGAGTGAGTAGTTCACCCCTGGACTATGGGTCCATAGCAGTAGCTAGATGGTTGTCTTCTCCTCATTGTGCTTCATTGTTGGATCTTGTGAGCTGCCTAACATGATCAAGATCATCTATCCGTAATACTATATGTTGTGTTTGTCGGGATCCGATGGATAGAGAATACTATGTTATGTTAATTATCAAGTTATTACCTATGTGTTGTTTATGATCTTGCATGCTCTCTGTTATTAGTAGAGGCTCGGCCAAGTTTTTGCTCTTAACTCCAAGAGGGAGTATTTATGCTCGATAGTGGGTTCATGCCTCCATTGATATCTGGGACAGTGACAGAAAGTTCTAAGGTTGTGGATGTGATGTTGCCACTAGGGATAAAACATTGATGCTATGTCTAAGGATGTTGTTGTTGATTACATTACACACCATACTTAATGCAATTGTCTGTTGTTTTGCAACTTAATACTGGAAGGGGTTCGGATGATAACCTGAAGGTGGACTTTTTAGGCATAGATGCATGCTGGATGGCGGTCTATGTACTTTGTCGTAATGCCCAATTAAATCTCACTATATTTATCATGACATGTATGTGCATTGTTATGCCCTCTCTATTTGTCAATTGCCCGACCGTAATTTGTTCACCCAACATGCTTTTATCTTATGGGAGAGACACCTCTAGTGAACTGTGGACCCCGGTCCATTCTTTTATACTTGAAATACAAATCTGCTGCAATACTTGTTCTTTACTCGTTTTACGCAAACAATCATCTTCCACACAATACGGTTAATCCTTTGTTACAGCAAGCCGGTGAGATTGACAACCTCACCTGTTTCATTAGGGCAAAGTACTTTGGTTGTGTTGTGCGAGGTTCCACGTTGGCGCCGGAATCTCCGGTGTTGCGCCGCACTACATCCCGCCGCCATCAACCTTCAACGTGCTTCTTGGCTCCTCTTGGTTCGATAAACCTTGGTTTCTTTCTGAGGGAAAACTTGCTGCTGTGCGCATCATACCTTCCTCTTGGGGTTCCCAATGAACGTGTGAGTTACACGCCATCAACAGCCGATTTACGTTACAGTTGATGCTGTGGCGGATTTCGCCGAGCAATTCACTCGCCTCGAGGCTGAAAACTCCCAACTTCGGAAGGCCGTCAAATCTTCGGCTGACCATGTGCTTGAGGCCAACAGGCTTGCTACCGACGCCAAGAATGAGAACGCCTTGCTGAAGGAGGAGGTGAAGAGGCTGAAGCGGCAGATGAAGGATGAACAAGATGCCAGGCGTGCGGCGGCGGCTGCAGTCGACAAGAAGGAAGGCGTCCTCCGCGAATCCATCAAGGATTTATTAGGTAAAACCCATGGTATTCCGCTTCTTTCTTGGTGTTTTTTCATTGATTATCGATATGTCTTTCTTTCGGAGGCCGCCGACATAACGTCGGCCCGACGTCATCAGCTTCGGGAGGACTCTACAGCCGATGCCTTGTCGCTTGCCGCTGAGTCTAATGTCCAAGTCCTTGGACTTCTGCAAAAGACCAAAGGAGCGTTGTCGAGGCTATACTCGATGATCTTCCCGAAGGTGAAGCAGGACAAGACTCTCGACGAGATGGCGGATGCTTTCCTTGTTGATCCTTCCGAGCCCGTGGAGGTATTGAAACGCCGTAGCCGCTTAGTTGGGGCGGTTCTTACTTTTCAGTTGCTTATGGGCCATGGGATGGGGTCAGAATTGGAGAAGTTATCTAAGGTATTGCCTGTTGTTGATGACAACCATCTGGTCGACCTTGAGCCTTTCAAAAGATCGGCAATAACTTGTGCCAACCAACTTCTGAAGCTGGTGGATGAAGCACAAGCCAAGCCTGTTCCTGAGTTTGCCCCTGGTTCATCGTCAGCGAACCCTTGAACTGTTATTTGACTTGTTGTAAATAAGATCATCCGTAACTTGACGTAGTTCAATTAAAATTCGGCTCTGTTGCCAATTCGAACATCCTTTTGTCTGTACAATGTATGCTAAGCGCTCCCGATGGGAGTTTTTATGCCAATGCTAGTCTGAACTGGGAACTGTACTGCAGATTCCTTCATCTTCTTCTCGTGCCGAGCTTTTTCCAAACCCTTCGAGTGACGATGAATCAGGCCTTATTCGCCGCTTACGTGACCAAGTGTCTTGTCTAAATAAAGACATTACTTCTCTTCGCGCGATGGCAGCCTTGGTGTAGAAAAAGGGAGAGATAGCGACTGCTATCGAACAGTATGCTCTCGATGGTCTTCATATTGCTACCGAAAGTTTGGGCTGTAAGTATTAGCTCATCTTCTGATTTCTGGCATAGCTTAAATGTTCTTTTAATTGACATTCGCCCCTTTTCCAGTCGTAGCTTCAGATGCATCTGAGGAGAACAGGAAGATCCACGAAGAGGTCGAGGCGATGACCGACGTTGCGCACCCGACGCACGGTTTGTGGCTGCATCGTTGATACGTCTCCGACGTATCGATAATTTCTTATGTTCCATGCCACATATTGATGATATCTACATGTTTTATGAATACTTTATGTCATATTTATGCGTTTTCCGGAACTAACCTATTGACGAGATGCCGAAGGGCCGATTCTTGTTTTTCGCTGTTTTTGGTTTCGGAAATCCTAGTAAGGAAATATTCTCGGAATCGGACGAAATCAACGCCCAGCATCCTATTTTTCCACGAAGCTTCCAGAACACCCGAGAGCCGCCAGAGGGGGGCCACAGGCCCACCAGACAGTAGGCCGGCGCGGCCAAGGGGGGGCCTCGCCCCCCTGTTGTGTCGTCGCCTCGTTGACCTTCTGACGCAGCCTCTTCGCCTATATAAAGGTCCCTGACCTAAAACTTCGATACGGAAAAGCCACGGTACGAGAAACCTTCCAGAGCCGCCGCCATCGCGAAGCCAAGATCTGGGGGACGGGAGTCTCTGTTCCGGCACGCCGTCGGGACGGGGAAGTGCCCCCGGAAGGCTCCTCCATCGACACCACCGCCATCTCCATCAACGCTGCTGTCTCCCATGAGGAGGGAGTAGTTCTCCATCGAGGCTCGGGGCTGTACCGGTAGCTATGTGGTTAATCTCTCTCCTATGTGCTTCAATACAATAATCTCATGAGCTGCCTTACATGATTGAGATTCATTTGATGATGCTTGTAATCTAGATGTCATTATGCTAGTCAAGTGGGTTTTACTTATGTGATCTCCGGAGACTCCTTGTCCCACGTGTGTAAAGGTGACGAGTGTGTGCACCGTGTGGGTCTCTTAGGCTATATTTCACAGAATACTTATTCACTATTATGAATGGCATAGTGAAGTGCTTATTTATATCTCTTTATGATTGCAATGTGTTTTGTATCACAATTTATCCATGTGCTACTCTAGTGATGTTATTAAAGTAGTTTATTCCTCCTGCACGGTGTAATGGTGACAGTGTGTGCATCCGTGTTAGTACTTGGTGTAGGCTATGATTATGATCTCTTGTAGATTATGAAGTTAACTATTGCTATGATGGTATTGATGTGATCTATTCCTCCTACATAGTGTGAAGGTGACAGTGTGCATGCTATGTTAGTACTTGGTTCGATTGTGTTGATCTGTCATGCACTCTAAGGTTATTTAAATATGAACATTGAATATTGTGGAGCTTGTTAACTCCGGCATTGAGGGTTCGTGTAATCCTACGCAATTAGTGGTGTTCATCATCCAACAAGAGAGTGTAGAGTATGCATTTATTTATTTTGTTATGTGATCAAAGTTGAGAGTGTCCACTAGTGAAAGTCTAATCCCTAGGCCTTGTTCCTAAATACTGCTACCGCTGCTTGTTTACTGTTTTAATGCATCTGTACTTCCTACAATATTACCACCATCAACTGCACGCCAGCAAGCACTTTTCTGGCGCCGATACTACTACTCATATTCATTCATACCACTTGTATTTCACTATCTCTTCGCCGAACTAGTGCACCTATTAGGTGTGTTGGGGACACAAGAGACTTCTTGCTTTGTGGTTGCAGGGTTGCATGAGAGGGATATCTTTGACCTCTTCCTCCCTGAGTTCGATAAACCTTGGGTGATCCACTTAAGGGAAACTTGCTGCTGTTCTACAAACCTCTGCTCTTGGAGGCCCAACACTGTCTAGAAGAATAGAAGCACCCGTAGACATCAATCGTCCGAAGGCCGTTGTCATGGCGAAGTTTAAGTACCGGGTGGAGAAGGCGCATTACTACTTCAATAAGTACCATGCTCATCTCACGATGGTTTGGAACACCTTGTTCCCTCTGGACCAAGCACCCGAAACCTTATCTGGCCTGTTCACTCGATTCAAGTCTCCCGAGAGGATTCGACAGTTGGTGCGAAAAGAACTTCTGGCTGGTGCTGAGCTTGCCTTTGCTTCGATATTGGCGTGCCATCCGTCTTTAGACTTGAAAGCCGTGGCAAACACTAAGAGGAATTTAGGCCAGTACTATGATGTTGCTAGAGGTCCTGCTTACACCATCGTTTCTCGGATGGAGTCATGCCTCGAAAAGGAGCTGAAGGCCCACTGGGACCGGGGAGCCCGATTATGAATGTAATAACCTTATACCTGCATAAGATTGCTTTGTATGAATTTGTTGCGTGCGTTGCACGCTATGTTAGTTTGATTTTATTGTCAAGGGCAGCTGAGTGATCAGTTCAACCTGCTCTCTCGACGACTTCGTTGAATTATGCAATGTTATTGCGAAGCCTATATGTAAGTTTTGTAGGAGCGAGACCCATCGACTTAGTCGAGGGAATTAGACGCTTGGCTTCGTCACGCGGTGCACCGGTTTGAGCCTTGTTTTGTGATAATGTAACCATCGACTGCATCACTCGTGTATTTTTCCGAGGCTTGGATTGGTTGTTTTCTTTTACGCATCATTAATCTTAGCTCCCGTTGAGAGTATTTAATTAATGACACTGTGTAAGCGTTTTTTAGGCCAACGCTCCCGATGGGAGTAAGAGCCAATGGTAGGGCCCCATACGGTATGTTCGGATGATAAGGCCTGGGGCAAGAAAAAAGGTAGAAAACCTGATTAGAACTTTTATTCATAATGCAAAAGCGACCTTAAGGGTTGTAGAATGATTAGAGACAATCATATCCTATGTATAAAACCGTCGCAGGTGTGCGTTGTTCCATGGATTTTCAACATCTTTTCCTGAGGCTGGGTTCTTGAGTCGATAGGCTCCTCCTGGTATCACTTCAGTGATGATGTATGGTCCTTCCCATGGAGATTCAAGTTTCAAGGGTCTCCCCTGCTTCAGCCGAAGTACCATATCCCCGACTCTAAAGCTTCGACTGCGTATTCGTCGGCTGTGATAATTTCTCAACGCCTGCTGGTATATCGTCGTTCTTGCCAAGGCAATGTCTCGTGCTTCGTCGAGGAGGTCGACAGCATCCTGTAGTGCAATATTGGAAGAGGATTTCGTGTATGTTGTCACTCGAGGTGCTTCAAACCGAACGTCGGCTGGCAGGACCGCCTCGGCTCCATGCACCAAGAAGAACGGGGTGTACTGTGTCGACCTGTTAGGTGTAGTACGCAAAATCCAGAGTACGGATGGTAACTCTTCGACCCGGGCTCCGACTGCACTCCTGTAAGGCGTTTCTTGAGGCCATCCACTATGAGACCGTTGATTCTTTCCACCTGGCCATTGGTCTGTGGATGGGCCACTGATGCAAACTTTAGTTTGATTCCTCCGTCGTCGCAAAATTTCCGAAACTCTTTGGATTCAAAGTTGGTTCCGTTGTCTGTGACGATACTGTAAGGCATACAAAATCGACAGGTTATTCCTTTGAAGAATTGGACTGCTGTTTTAGCTTTTTGATTCCGTACAGGTACTGCCTCGACCCACTTGGTGAACTTGTCGACTGCGACCAGTAAGTACGTGTGTCCTCCAGGTGACGACCTTGGCAATGGTCCAACTTGGTCGAGTCCCCATTGAGCGAAGGGCCATGCTAGTGGTATCGTCATCAAATCTGTCGCCAGGGCGTGTGGTTTTGGCGAAAACCGTTGGCAGGGGTCGCATTTCATGACCAGGTCTCGAGCATCCGACGCCGCTGTTGGCTAGTAAAATCCCGCCCTGAAGGCCTTCGCCACGAGGGCCCTACTTCCTGCGTGATGTCCGCAGGTTCCTTCATGTATCTCTCGCAACAGTGCTTTTCCATCGTCAATGGCGATACATCTTTGGAAAATACCAGAAATGCTGCGCTTGTAAAGCTCACCGTTTACTATGGTGAAGGCTTTCGACCGCCTAACGATTTGTCTTGCTTCTACCGGATCCTCTGGTAACTCCTGTCTCGCTAGATACGCTAAGAACGGCTTGGTCCATAGTGGCTCGAGGAGGTGGACTTGTTCGGCAGGAGGAGTTAGAGATTCTTCGGCAGCTTGCTGCGAACTCGCCTCCAATTCATCACCCGACGGTTTTGGAGGTGCCGACGTCTTTTCTTTTATTGATCGCTGAGTGATCACCTCGTAAAACACTCCGTCCGGGATAGGGGAGCACATGGACCCGATGTTTGCCAAAGTGTCGGCTTCCTCATTGCTAGCTATGCCGATGTGTTTGAGCTTGCATCCTTCGAATTTAGCTTCCATATTCTGATACAGCTACCGATAGGCGATCATGTTGTCGCTGACTTCGTCGTGCAGGTTCATCGACTGCTGCACCACTAAGTTTGAGTCACCATAGATCTCTAGACGAGTTGCCCCGCACGCCTTGGCCATCTTCATCCCATGCAGTAGCGCTTCGTATTCTGCTTCGTTGTTCGTCGGCAGAGAGAAGTTCATATGTAGTATATACTTCATCTTATCTCCCTGCGGTGATATCAGCACCACTCCTGCTCCTGCACCTGTGCTCTATTTTGACCCATCAAAGTACATTACCCATGACCCCGACATGTCGGGTGCTGCTGGCGTCTGTGATTGGATCCAATCTGCCACGAAATCTGGGAGGATTTGGGATTTTACTGCTGTTCGATTGACGTAGGTTATGTCGTGTGGTGCTAACTTGATGGCCCATTGGGACACTCGACTCCGTGGCCTCCGGATTAGTCATTATGCTTTTCAGTGGTGCTTCGCTCACGACGATAATCGGGTGCTCTGTGAAGTAGTGCCGTAACTTGCGGGCTGACCTCCATACTGTGTATGCCAGCTTCTGATGATGGGGATACCTTTGTCTTGCGGGTGTGAGTACTTCACTGAGGTAGTAAACGGGCCTCTGTACGCCATGAACTCTCCCCGTTTCTTCTCTTTCGACGACCGGGACGCTCGCTAAAGACTTGGGCCGTTGCGGCTATGTACATGAGCAGTGTTTCCTTCTCACGGGGGGTTACAAGGACTGGAGATGTCGACAAGATTTCCTTCAGCTTGTCGAAGGATTCCTGCGCCTCCTTTGTCCACTCGAACTTTCCTGATTTTTTCATCAAATTGTAGAAGGGCAGAGCTTTTTGCCCCAGCTTGGCGATGAATCTGCTGAGCGCTGCTAGTCGTCCTGCCAGTTGCTGCACTTGGTGCAGATTCTTTGGCGGCTCCATATCGAGTATAGCTTTGATCTTCGTGGGGTTGGCTTCGATCCCCCTGACAGAGATGAAGTACTCGAGTACTTGTCCTCCTGGCACTCCAAAGAAGCATTTTTTGGGGTTCAACTTGATTTTATACTTGTCTAAGTTGTCGAAAGTTTCCCGCAAATCATCGACGAGAGTAGCAGCGTGCTTTGTCTTCACCACGATATCGTCGATGTAGACTTTGATGTTCCTCCCGATCTGCTCTCCAAGGCAAGCCTGCATGCAACGTTGATAAGTCGCTCCTGCGTTTTTCAACCCGAAGGTCATGACGTTGTAACAAAAAACACCGTGTGGGGTGATGAACGCGGTTAGCTCCTGGTCTTCTTTCTTCAGCTTGATCTGATTGTATCCGGAGTACGCATCAAGGAAGGAGAGGCGATCACATCCGGCTGTGGAGTCGACTATCTGATCGATGCGGGGCAGCGGGAAGTGGTCCTTTGGACAGTGTTTGTTGAGGCTGGTGTAATCGATACGCATACGCAGAGCGGTGGTGTCCTTTTTGGACACCATGACAGGGTTGGCCACCCACTCAGATTCTTTGAGCTCTCGAATGAATCCTGCTTTACGGAGTCGACTGACTTCCTCGCCAATTGCTCTTCTCTTGGGTTCGGAAAATCGGCGCATTGACTGCTGCACTGGTTTGGCCGTCGGATGAACATTAAGGGCGTGCTCAGCGAGTTCCCTGGGGATACCTGTCATGTCGGATGGTTCCCATGCAAATATCTCCCAGCGCTCACGGAGGAACTCGATGAGCGCGCCTTCCTATGCGACCGTAAGGTCAGCCGACGTATTGACCGTTTTCTTCGGATCGGTGGGATGCACCTGCAGCTTCTTGGCTTCCTTTGTAGCATTGAATTCATCGGATCTTACGTTTCGGTTGTCGGCTGGTGGTTGCGTATGATCTGTGGCAGCGTCAATGGCGTTGAGTTCTTCCTTGGCACCGAACTTCGAAGCGATCTTCTGGAACTCCCTATCGCAGGTGTCTGATCGAGCAAAGCTCCCATGAACGGTTATTGGGGTCCCGTTGTTGCCTGGCATCTTCAGCTTTAGGTATGCATAGTGAGGCACGGCCATGAATTTGGCAAACGCGGGCCTGCCGAGGATGGCGTGATATTGAGACTCCCAGTCGACTACTTCGAACTCGATATTCTCCTTCCTGAAATTGCTGGGCGTACCAAAGACTACATCCAATGATGTTTTACCAAGAGAATAAGCGGGTCGAGTCGGTATGATGCCGTGAAACCCTGTGTCAGACTCTCTTAGCATGTCGACTGTTAGACCCATTGCTCTCATGGTGTTGGCGAATAATAGGTTCAAGCCACTTCCTACATCCATGAATACTTTGCTCATATTGTACCCCCCCAATCTGCGCCTCAAGGACAAGCGCTGCATGACCTGGTCTAGGGACGGCTTTCGGGTGGTCTGACCTGCTGAAGGAGATGCTTTGCTCCGACCAGTCGATGAATTCGGGTGTGTCAACCATAGCTACTTCTGCATACTTCACTTCTTGCGAGAACTTCTTGATTTCCCTCTTTGAAAAGCTGGTTTTATGGATCATGTTGACCTGTCCGCGTGGCTCTGGGAATACTTCGGCTGGTACATACTCGTATTTTTCCATTGGTTCGTACGGTTCTGGTACATACGGTTCTGGCGGATGGCCGTAGGACCTTGCCCTCTTCTCCATCATGTGAACTCTTGATATAGCTTCGGCTCTAAGATCATCACATAACTGCCGAATCTCTAGGAAGTGTCGACAGTTCCTCAACAAATGACTGGACTTCTCCCGACCATCCTTTGGATCAATGTAGGAGTGGAGGTAACATGGTGCCTCAAGTTGGTCTGTAGCCGAAAGGTACGGAGAACGGGTGCGGCCCCTGATTGATGATGTGTCGTGGCATCCTTGCTCGAACTGTCGAAGATGAACTGCTGTTCTGCCTTCCTCCTCACGGTGTGAGCCCTTTCGTTTTTTCCTCTCTCCTGTTATGATGTCGAAACTTCCTCAATTTCTCTCTTGTATGCCCCTGGGCAGAACTTTTTAGGGCTGCTGTTTGAGGAACGTCTTCCGAAGCCGCGACCTTCGGGTCAGATGCACTGTCCGTAGGGAGGCGAAGAAAACCTCCAGAGCCGATGATGAAGCGGACACCGCCGAAAGTAGTGTCCATATTGCGGGACGATCTCGTATAGGTCGGGTGAAGTGTTTCGCGGTGCGGCGCGAACTCGAAGGTCCCGCGGCGGGTCGAGTCTCTTTGCTCTGCTGGTGTCGGTGATTCGAGCAAGAACGCCGCGACGTGACGTGGTGCCGCCGATGACCTGCCTTGTGCCGACAGGGTTCCCACGGACGAGCGCCAATTGTCGAGGGTGCTCCTCGGTAATGCCCTCCGATAGGGGCTTAGGGTTGGTGGAATCCTGCAAGCTGACACGAGACATCGGTTCACAGACAAGCGGGGAGGGCGATTTACCCATGTTCGGGGCCCTCAATGAGGTAAAACCCTTACGTCCTGCCTGTCTGTTCTTGATTATGATGATAATGGGTTACAATGGGGTGCCGAATAGTTCGGCTGAGATCTCGTCGAGATGGCTAATCGCTAGGGAGACCTAGCTCTAAGCTTACGTTGGCTAAGATCGCTAAGATTGATTGTGTCCCTCGACATCCCCTCTCCTGGCCTTTATATAGGAGGCCAGGTCTCAAGAGGTCCAATCGAGTACGACTAGGTTTACAGTAGATCTATCTCTAAGCTTTTCTTATTCGGCTCCTTCCGTGTCTTGTACTTCAAGGAATATCGCGTTGCACCGCTCTAGCGGCCCATCTCGCCACCGAGTGCCTTCATGGGCCTCCAACTAGAAAATATAGGGTAGGGCAACATTGGTTACCCGAAGGGTAATGCCCACGTCAAACTTACTTTTGGAGACTTGAAGTGGTGTAACAAAGCTCTTTTGTGCACTTCCCCTAGACTTTATGTGGACTTGACCACAAGTATGTCAATATGTGTGCACGTACGAGTTTAAATTTGGGATATGCTATCTTATGCATTTTCTATAGACATGAATTGTGTAGGGGATATAGCGTCAAAATACGGGGGAGGTTTTGCCAAAATTTTAAATTTTTAGAATTGGACTAAGTTTCAAATTAAAGTTTGGTTCCATTACCAAATGTTCACGTGTGTAATTTAATCACTTAACCATGACCAAATCTATGACGGTACTACTTGTTTTTTTGGTCATGGTTCAAAATTTGGTAAAATATTGAACCAGGGGCAAAAATGTCTTCTTAGGTGCTTAGCTAACATTGTTAGTGCTCAAATTGCACTAGAGTGTCAAATAGGGAAAGAGATAAAGATAGAATGTCAAATAGGAAATAAAAAATTTCTCAGAGCCAAGAAAGGAACCGAAACTTTAAGGAGTGTCAAATAAGGAATTCTCTCAATTTAATATTATCTCTCTCCATAAAACGATACTGTAAGAGTAAATTCCGATGCATCTAGACAATTTTTAGTATATAGATACATCCAAATTTAGATAAATCTTCGACATTTCTTTATCGAAGGATGGAGTATTAAGTTAGTATAAATTTTATATTAAGTTTTCAAGATCGGAGGAAATACTAGGTATGTGATGTACTCGAGTTTTTTCTTTCTTTCCGGTGTAGGATAGGGAGACGATCTCAACAATATGGCATATATATTTTATGATGAATCTAAATTTGTGTTCTATATGTTAATGTATTTTCTCTATAAATTTAGTTAAAATTAAAGTATTTTGACTTATAAAAATCTTGTAACTTAAGTTATTTCAAAAAGGAAGAAGTATTTCCTGCTTCGAATGATACCAATGCTTGCAATTTTTACTGTGCATGCAAAAAATAATTGCGCCATGTATTATTGAAATGACCTTGTGCTTTAACTTGGATGCAGTGTGCAAAGAAGTAAAAACATAAACAAGCTTTGTCTAGAGTCTAGACGCGCATGTGAAATGTTTATTGTATCGGTCTCGAGAATTATATTTATTGACGTAGAAACATGATGTGCTTCATAAAATATTTAGTTAGTACTTACTTTATCCACTAATATAAGACATTTTGGCACGCTATTAGGGGAACGGGGGATTAAGATACAATTGTATAATTATGTATGTAGGATTGCCGTGCATCCATGAAATGTGTGATATATGAGACTTATATTTGCATTAACTTCTATAAGGCTACTTGAGACAACCATGCTACTATTGGATTGTATCCCTAATATTTATTCATTTTGATAAGTAGTTGTATTATGAGAAAGCCCAGAGAATCCATTGTACCCACCACGTCTTATACACCAGCACTATCATTTAGAGCAACATGTCTTCTCTATGAATCCTTTAATGTATATATACAAGTCATATCCAAGTAGTCTATCAGTATGTGCACACCAACTCTACGATATGTGTTGTTGAATAATCACTACAACGTGTGTAGATGGGGCAAGTATTGGGCGGTGCATGCAGTAATAAAACCACGCATGCGGTGCAGGTAGAGGTTCTACTCATTTTGTTGGAATTGTAGGCATTGGAAAAGAACCAGATAATGTCCAAGTGCACAAATGAAGTTGCTTGCATGCATGCATGTAGTTTGACGAGCAACAGTATAGATACTAGGCCTGGTGATGTAGTATGGACCTTCTTTATGAAACATGCAATCTCGAAGTTGCTCACAACATGTTTGGCATTCAATGGGAAGAGCAATGGGAGTTTAGAGGATGCAATTAGTGGAGGGATTGGGCGTGGGACTTGGCTGTTTAGTCCCAATCCTCCGTTTGTCACTGAGATCAGAATTGTTCTTGGGACTTTGGATTGAAACCTTTTCTACCTCAATCTCACTAATTAACAGGGTACCCTAGGGAAGAGATCGGTGGGAATTAGACAACCCAACTCCCCTTCCCAATCCCATCTAAATTCCCAAGATCCCCGAACAAATGAGGGACTAATAGACTCAGCTCTCCAAACTCCCATTCCCTCAATGCAACTCCTCTCAAACAAACAGGCTCAGTGGAAGCCCAACTTTGGCGCTCTGGTTGCTTTTGATCGAGAGTCGTCATTCTACCGGTGTACCCTTTACTTCCGTTGGTCTTGTATCTTTTGTTACCTTTGTTGCTCCCGTCGGACACCTAGCCACCTAGGACCATTCCTCCAAGTGTACATATTTTATTTACGTGGAAACACTACTTTACTGATAATTACCTTTTGCTAGATTGGTACACACTGGACATAATTCACATGATTCACAACTTTCCTTTTGCTTGAAAACACTGACTTTTTTCTTGCAGTACTATTTTGCGTTCGAACAATTATAATCTATAAATGTATCTGCTCCATCATGTGAGCTAGTACGTTTCTGAATTAAGGAACTCATATACAATATAATTACTTGTCTTTTATTAGGTGGTAAAACCAATTACTGTATATGATAATTACTGTTAGAGAAGGCGACACCTAGACAATGATTAATCACACTTAAGCACTAGCGACAGACAAACACCTCGCCTATAATATAAGCAGAAACTTAGGCATTGCAACCAACAAATTTCCATCTCCAAGAAAAAATCATGTCATGTCTCACTAACAAGTCAGTTGGGTAATATTAAAATGGTAATTGTTGGTAGTTTAATCATTTACATGATCTAAATTAATATGCTTTCACGTATAAGAACCTATACACACACTTGATGGTAAAAACAAATACCCTCCTAGTCATAGGCCGAGCCTACGGCGCTTAAGCACTCGCCTAGGCACACTTGATGGTAAAAACATATACCCTCCTAGTCATAGGCCGAGCCTACGGCGCTTAAGCACTCGCCTAGGCAAGTAGCGAATGTTAACCGCCTCGCTTACGCCTAGGGCGCTTAAGAACTGCCCGTGTACTAGGCGAATGTCAACCGGGTCACCGAGATTGGAGCCGCGAAGCCATGACTCAAGCGCGCGAGGTTCCTATAGACACCGCCAATTGACGTGGGGTTACCACGACAATGCCCATGGATGATGGACTTGGGCGCACCGGTGGTTTCGTGGACTTACAAATAACACAGGGGACGCTATTTACCCATCTTCGCCCCCCCCCTCGAGAGGGAAACCCTACGTGATGCTTGTCTGTTCTTGATTGATAGATGAATTACAAGGCTGTCGTGATGGCTATGACAATGAAGTTTGGCTTGTAGTGTAGCGTAGCTAGGGTTTCAGATTGATCGCTTGGAGGCCCCTCCCAGCTTTTATATAGGAGGTTAGGTATTAGGGACCATGTGACCGAGTCCAATACAAGTAAGGCTTTCCTATCTTGGGCTTGACCTTGCCCCGCACGCTAGGTACCTCGGCTTTGCAACCCTTACATGGGATTCCAATTGGACCTTAGCAGGTTGTTAGGTGGGCTCTTGTTACGCTGCACTAGGTATCTTAATAAAGGCACCCGAAGGATCGTGCCCACATCAATAATGAATTTACAGAACTAGACATCTTGATGTATGAATTTACAGAACTGACCATCTTGATGTAAGCTCCATCAGAATTCATCGGTAGGTATGTTGTTCTAAGTGTAAAGAATCCAACCGAGTCATTCCATGCTTGTAGTCGCTGACCAACTAGATTCCTGCAAAAGGATATGTCTGGTGGAAAGATCCCAACACTTCCAACATTTCTGACATATTTATGTCTCAAATTATATCAAGGCTAGGATATGGCATGCTTGTGTTAGTTTCGCATACTTTATGCATAAGTTATTCTTAATAAATGAAAAGGTCAAATTAAGCATTGTCGTAGTTTTAAAAAACTGATCATGTGGTCATTTTGCGTGATAACCCTCTATATTTTTCTTTTTGAAAGTGATAAGTTTCCACATATTGAAAGCAATGTTTTTTTGAGATCAATCACGCTAATATTCAAGTCCGTTAGTTGTGTGTGTTGGCAGACCCCTAGTAAGTACCATATGTACCATTAGTTGTGTGTGTTGACAGACCTCTTGGAAAATTTTCTTATTTGTGTATGAAAACTATGACATGTACTCAATCTCTATAAAATTATATTTGAATTTTGTAGGATTCTTACCCATAGAAACTTTCTCTTTAGATACCATTTGATTTAAAGGATTGAGGCATACAAAATCACTATAGATTGCTTTCCTATACTACAATCTCACGAGATTTCTAGAAAGAGGTTAGATCTCTTGGACTATTTCGTATTTGTTTATGACAACTATGATGTGTATTCAATCTCTACAGATTTTTTCTGCGTTTTTCCTATGGTGCAACCAAGTGAATTCTGCAACTAATTCCTGCGTTTCTGCTTTTGTAGGATTTCATATATCATTACATATTAATCCCGCGCTTTTTCTGTTCATGTACTTTTTAAATCCTTTGTATCAAACATGCCCGAAGTATTCATTTGTTGTAGAGACACGCAGTGCATCCGAGATGTATGTAGTTGCTTAGAGAGGATTGTCGTGTATCCATGGAATATGTGATATATGAGAATTATATTTGCATTAACTTATGTAAAATTATTTGATAGGATCGTGCTACTATTGAACCATATCCACAATCTTTATTTTATTTTGATAAGAAAATATGGAACAAGCAGTGTACTATCGGAAATAATCCCAAAGGGTCGTTCATACCCACCACACCTTATACACCACCACTAACATTTATATCGACATGTCCTTGATCTTCATCAATCTTTCAATATATATACAAGACATTATCCATGTCGTACATTAGTATATACACATCCACTCCATGATATGTGCTAGCGAAAAATGAACACAATGGATATTGATGGAACAACATATATAGACGACATCTTGGATGGTGCATACATTATTAGAACAACATATGTGAGTGCATGTAGAGTTTTAATTCATTTTGTTGGAATTGTAGGCATTGGAAAAGAACTAGATAGCGTGTGGATGGGCAAGTGCAGTTGCTTGCCCGCCTCAAGCAGTTTGAGAAGCATTATAGTGAAGTTGTTCTCTGATTGAATGTAGTCTAGACCTTCTTTAGAGAATTTACATCCTGGGGTCGGCTCCTAGGAAGCACCAGTCCGTCACTCTGGGCGTTGTTTGCCACGAGTCATCCTTGCTATTGGGATACCATTTGTTCCTGTCGTCTTTGCACCTTTTGTTGCTCTCCCCAGTCACCCAGGACGGTTTTGTAAGATATCTTTCATTTAAACATGAACACTCCTTCATTCCTAATTTTAATGTTGATAGTTAGTTTTTTACTAGATTGACAAAGGACATGATATTTATTCACAACTTTATATTTGTGTGGAAATATACTTTCTGTGTTAATGTTTCACATGTTGATCGTAGGTGTGAAAGTGTAGAAACCATGTACTCCATACACCCGGTTTTATAATAGATCTTTTCAATAGGTATTGCATATTTATTTCGATTGTTGTCAGCATATACATTTCCATATTCAGCTGGGGTATTTTTGAGTGAACAATGATCATACTTGAAAAGTGATTCACGCTGAACAGATCGCAGCACGAAGGATTTCAAACTGACATCGTGCCACTGCTTAAACAACTTTTCCCAGTGCTATCGATCGACGATCAGCAAGATCCCTTCACTCCTTGTAAGATCTCAGACGCTGAATAAACCCGTCGATGCACCGCTCAATGGCGGAACCCACCCGGTCAGCAAGGAAGCGCGTCCCGGCGAGCTCCAGCCCGAGGGCCAGCTCGTGCACCTGCTCCGTGCGCAGGGGCACCTCGCTTCCTAGGGCCACGTACACGACCGACTTGGCCGGCTGCGCGTCGAGCCAACGCACGGTGGCGTCCTCCCCGTCCTTGCTGACGCCGCGGCCTCCCTCCGGTGACGGCGGCAGGAGGCCGAGGGGGACGACCGGCTTACCGCCGAGCGTCGCCAGTTGAGGGAAGCTCTCCGGCTCCCACTCGAGGCAGCTCCGGATGACGACGATGTTGCACCTCTGGAGTGTCAAGGAGACACGCTCGGCGATGGACATTCCTGACTCCCGCAGTGTTCTCGCCAGTTTTCTCCTCTCCACCTCGAACTTTGGCGTCCCTGCTTCCGGTTCTCCTTCCCAAGAGGCTGCTTGCTTGGCCACGTTGGCGGCCCAGGTGGCGGTGATACCTGCCGCGGCCAGGACCAGCATCGCGCAAGGAACCTAAATAGTACACCCTGGTTAGTACAGCAGGAACTGAACCGATCGGCGTCGGCGGAAAGGATCCAGTTACCGAAAACAAATTGAGCTGATTTGCTTTCGTTGTACTTTGTGCTCAATGGCGGAGGCGGAAGCCCAGTGGTGGAAGACATCGACGATGACCCAGTCCGGTTTCTTGCCCGCTTGGGCGCATGCGGCACCCATGAACTCCGAGAATGGCGCGGCGAGGCCATCGAAGGCCTTCGGGCAGCCCCTCCACGTGCGGGAGCAGCAGCGGGACGAAGTCGATGAGCGGTGCGACGGCTGGCCGGACCGGCGGGAGTCGCGCGATGTTGCGCGGCGTGGAGACGAACGACACGCGGTGGCCCCGCGACGCCAGGAGCTCGGCGAGGTCGAGGCAGGGCGCGCAGCAGGTGGCCGAAGGCGAGCCACGGGCATATCACGACGTGCAGCGGCGAGGTGGCGATGGAGCTGTCGTCCATGGCGACAACAGGACACGCTCGGCCGCTGAACAGAGCGAACAAGGGGAAATCTGGTAGGCACTGGAGCTGTTCAGTCCAGGACAACGTCACGAATCATGAAAACTTACGATTAGACAACGTCATGAATGATGTAAATCAGCAGTTTGTTCCTTGCTAAATTAGACAACGTCATGAATGATGTAAATCAGGCAGTTTGTTCCTTGCTAAATTTGGGATAGTACAAGAGTGTTCCTGCCTTTAAATATCCTTGTTTATTGGCGCCACGAACACCAGCATCCGAGTGAAGTCCTTAAAATGGCACCGCGACCACGAAAACCTATGGAGGAGACCATGCGTCGTAGTTTCTTTGAGAAGTCTGGGGATGATACTGGTTTGTGCACTAACTTTCAAAAAAGCTCTATCGTCCCTATTTGTTGCCCTTACATAGACCTCAATGGTGTTCTTACGGGCATCTCCACGACGCGCACTTCCTTTTCTTTGAAATACTTGGGCTACCTCTCTCGGTTTGGTGCCTCAAGAGGGTAGACTTTCAACATCTTGAAGACAAATAAGCCGGCAAGCTTCCGACTTGGAATGGAAAGCTTGTCACCACCGCCGGTCGTGCGACCTTTGTGAAATCCGTCATTACCTCTCAATCGATATACTACATGACTCCACTTGTGATACCGCTAGGAACCATAAAATTCATCACCAAGATTGAGAGAGAGAGTCTTTCTTTGGTCCGCTAAAGACACAACAACCAATGCAAAGTGCAAAGCCAACAGGGAGACGGTGTGCTGCCCAAAAAAAGCTTGGTGGCCTTGATGTGCTTAATATGGATAGGTTTGTTGGCCATGGCTTGAGTGGAATGACCCCAATTTTTTTTGGGTGGGATCCAGGAATCCATGCGACGAGAAGGATATGGTGATTTTCTATGCCGAGACTACTATCACGCTTAATAATAGGCGTAAAGCTCCATTTTGGCATCCCCCATGGCTGCATGGGAGGAAACTAATTGAGAACGCACCTCTCATCTTCGAGATATCCAAGAGGAAGAATTGGAAAATTCATCAAGATTTGAATGACAACAATTGTGTGAAGAAGATCGACTTGGAGAAAATAATCAACTTCGAGCAATTTAGGCAATTCGTTGAGCTTTGGGGACTTTTTGACAATTTCCATTTACAAGAGGACGTGGAGGATAATATTGTGTGGAGGCTCACGGCCAACGGTGAATACACTTCAAAGACGGCTTATGAGATTCATTCTTGGGCTCTATTGCCGCTAACATGAACAAAATGCTGTGAAAGGTTTGGTCACCACCAAAGGTTAAATTATTTGCTTAGCTTGCTGATACATCTCAAATGTATCTACTTTTTCAAGTACTTTGCTCGATGACTTAATCTAAAATCTTACCATACTTGGATAAAAATGTTAAATATGACGTTGTTTCTGCAGGAAATAAAATCGAGAAAAATACCACAAAAGTTTTTCACCAAAACAAGGGGCATGTAGCTTTGGAATCACACGAGGGAGGCCGCAATGCCAAAATGAGCATAGGTGGCTCGCCCCCTCTAGTGGGGGCGCCACCCATGCCCTTTCGGGCCTGGAGCGTCATCTCGACCTCTCCTTTGACGTACACCCATATATACCTGAAAAAACTAGCTATCCAGAAGCACCGAGGTTTTCGCAAAGCAGAGCGCCGCCACATCCACAATCTTCGTTTCGGGGATCAGATTGGTCATCCTCTCAGTTTTATGCACAAGTTCTTCTTAATAAATTAAAAGGTCAAATTAAGCATTGTCTTAGTTTTTAAAAAAGCTGATCATGTTGTCATTTTGCGTGATAACCCTTTATATTTTGCCTTTTGAAAGTGATAGGTTTTAACATATTCAAAGCAACGTTGTTTTAAGATCAATCACGCTACTATTCAAGTCCACTAGTTGTATGTGTCCGCAGACTCCCTACTAAGAACCATATGTATTGTGGTCTATCTTGTTATTCTGTCCAACATCCTGCACACATATCCATGTTCATCACATTTTCCCATGTATGCATTTGCCGCTACATCATTTTGCATGCTATTTCTTGCTTGAAATCATGCTCATTGCATACAATTTTTTATTATACATATTGACCTATTTTTCTCAAAAAATTATTAATATGACCATACATGTCTTCACTTGGATGCGATATGTGGAGAAATACAAACACAAACCATCTCGGGACCGATTATGCACATGCACACATATGAAAGGCTTGTTTGATTCAAAGGATTACGATTTTTTTTTTTAGATTCATACCCATAGAAAAGTTTCCTTTAGAGACCATTTGATTGAAAGGATTGAGCCCTCCAAAATTACTATGGATTGCTTTCCTATACTAAAATTTAAAAGGATTTATAGCAAGAGGTTAGACCTCTTGAAAAATATGCTATTTATCTATGACAACTATGACATTTACTCAATCTCTTTAGAAATTTCCATCGTTTTTCCTTGGTGCAACCAAACGATTTCTACAACTAATTCCTGCGCTTTTGACTTTTGTAGGATTTCATATATCATTACATGCTATTCCTGCGTTTTTCCTATTAATATACTTTTAAAATCCTTTGAATCAAACATGTCCGAAGTGTTTATTTGTCGCAGAGAAATGTAGTGCATCCGAGATGTATATAGTTGCATAGAGGATTGTTGTGTATCTATGGAATAAGTGATATACGAGAATTATATTTGCATTAACTCTTGTAAAACTACTTGATAGGATCATGCTACTATTAAAACATGTCCACAATCTTTATTTTATTCCGAGAAGAAAATATGGAACAACCAGTGTACTATCGGAAATAATCCCAATGGGTCATTCGTACCCACCACACCTTATACACCACCACTAACATTTAGAGCGACATGTCCTTGATCGTCATCGATCCTTCAATATATATACAAGATATTATCCATGTTGTGTATTAGTCTATACACATCCACTCTAACGATATGTGCCAGTTCAAAATGAACACAACAAATATTGGTGGAACAACAAATATAGACACACTATTGGATGGTGCATACATTATTAGAACAACATATGTGATGCATGTAGAGTTTTAATTCATTTTGTTGGAATTGTAGGCACTGGGAAAGAACTAGATCGTGTCTGGATGAAGAAGTGAAGTTTGTGCATGCCGGCAAGCAGTTTGAAAAAACATTATTGTGCAGCTTCTCTCCTATTGACGGTAGTCTGGACCTTCTTTGGAGAACTTACATCTTGGGGTTGGCTCTTATGAAGCAGCAGCCCGTCACTCTGGGCGTTGTTTGCAACGAGTCATCCTTGCTATTGGGATACGATTTGTTCCCCTCGCCCTTATGCCTTTTGTTGTTCTCCCTAGTCACCCATGACCGGTCCTACTGTCCCACACATCTTGTAAGATATCTTTCATTTAAACATAAACACTCCTTCATGTTCTAAATTGTAATGTTGATAGTTATTTTTTACTAGATTGACAAAGACCGAAAATTTGTTCACAACTTTCTATTTGTGTGAAAATCTACTTCTATGTTAACTTGGTAGGAGTGCATCCTGTTTCACATGTTGATTATAGGTGTGAAAGTGTACAAACCATGTACTCCATACGCCGGTTTTATAATAGATCTTTTCAACAAGTATTGCATATTTATTTTGATAGTTGTAAGGATATACATTTCCGTATTCAGTTGGGGTCTTTTTGAGTGAACAATGATCATACTTGAAAAGTTAAAGTAGGGGAGTTCCGACTATTTTGAATTATATAAAGCACACTGACTTTCTTCTAAATGTACCATTTTGTATATAGAATGGTATAATATCAATTGTATTTCTTCCAACATGTGAGTCGGTAGATTTCTAAATCAAGAAATTCATATAGACATATGTGAGTGCATGTAGAGTTTCAATTCATTATGTGAGTGCAGGTAGAGCATAATTTATCACTTGGCCTTTATTGGGTGATCATCCAAGTGGTGTATATGATGATTTGTCCTTTTTTGTGACCGTTGATGATTATTGATATGTCTCTTTAAACATACTACTCCCTCCATTTTTTAATATAAGACGTTTGGGATTTCACGTTCAATTTTTCGTAGGCATGGAAAAATCCCGGGTTTCCAAATTTACCCTCCGTCGCGTCGCATTGCGGTCTCGCTCGTCTCCCTCTCCCTTCGGCTCCGTCGCAGTCTCATTCCTCTGCCTTCCCTCCATGGCCCGTATCGCCGCCTACCTACCTTCCCTCTCTCTCCACCGCCACCTTCTTCCTCGCTTGAATCCCATCTCGCTCCCCACCGCTCCTTTCTCCCCGAAGAAATCCCCTCCGCTCCGCTCACGGTCAAAGGTGGCAATTTTATGCACCGGGTCTGCAGGAAGAATGACGATGACGCCCGATCTGCGGGGAACCAGGACGACGCCGCCGGATCTGCCAGGTCCCGTGCCTGGATGGCGTCGAGAACCTCGAGCCCGACCAGCTGAGGCTATGAGGCGAGAAGGGTGCGTCCGTGCTCGCAGGCGTCGGCCTGTTCTTGCTGCTCAACCTGGCCTCGGCGATGGACCCTGTGGCGCCACTCTGCCCCAGCCGCGCGGTGCCCATTTGGGCTGCTGAAGTCCAGCCGCCGTCGACTGTCTTGGGATCCTCTTCCATCAGTTGTGCATGCGTCCGGAGCGCCGGAGCAGCGGGAGGACGGCGCCTGCGCCTGGAGCGCCGGCTGCACTGCTCTCTACGGAGGAGCTGCTGCTGCCTCTGGAGCTACACTGCTATCTCTCTCCGTACGGCGGAGGTCAGGTATCCCTTCCCCTATCCCTAAATTGCGTGAGTACTAATTGCTCAGTGAATTGTACATATTGCTGTCCATATTGCTCAGTGAGTTCAGTGAATGGAATAGATTAAGTAAGGGTAGAATCTGTATTTGTGGATTGTTCAGTGAATGGAATAGATTAAGTAAGGGTAAAATCTGTATTTGTGGATTGTTCAGTGAATGGAATAGCACAGAATGTGTGCCATACGTGTGTGCTCGACTTGTGACTTCAAACGGAGTGGGGATAGAATCTTTATTTGTGGATTTGCAGCCATACGTGTGAGTAATTGATTTTACTCGTGCCTGCATCTCTTTTTTTTTGTGAAGAATCTCCTTTTTCTTCTTTACTAGTGATTGATTGGATCTCTCGAGCAGTTTAAATATGCTCTCAAATTAATCTGCTCTCAAATTCTGATTACTTGGGTAATACAGTGAGTAATATGCACTACTTGCTTGAGTAAACTTTGATCTCTCGAGTTGGATCATCATGTACTGATTACTTGGGTAATATGCAGTGCTTCCTTGGGATGTGTATGTACTGGATGAATCTTGCTGTGAGTAGCTACTGCATCTTGATCTACTTGTACACGGCATCTTTTTCTTCTTGCGTGTATTTTCAATATTCAGTAACTACTGTACTCCATATTTCTGTGATGATTGCATTGTGATATTTCAATTTTTTGTTAATTCCCTCAAAGCTGTTATTCCCAGCATGCATGGCATCGACAGTAGGTTTGTTTGTGTTCCTATAGGAATTCAATGGCTATGTATGGTAGGAGCGACAACACAGGTGAAGTGCAGAGTCCTACCTTTCAGGGTGAAAACCCAAGGTCTGGCCTTAATTGGTTGTGCCTGGCAATGTCCTTGGTGGAGGCATTTGTTTTGAGAGCGGGGACTAGTCTCAGGTGTTGTCTTGGCGGTGGATGTATTGCTGTTGTTAGGCCCGAGATACTGTAGCGGGACTTTTCTTTCTTAGTTTTCTTTTCTTGTTTTTGGCTGTGTGCATCCGTAGTGCCATTAGGGTGGTGCGTTGTTGCAGAGGCTGGGTGTAATTGGTATCTTCTTGATATTAATATATTCCCTTTATCGAAAAAATGTATGGTAGGCCTTGACCAGCAGGGCTTCTCCATGAAGCAGGGCGTTCTCAGTTTTGGGCTTGTCCGCTCTACAAGGGTATGTGTCTAATCTGAATTTTGCAGTCAGCTAACTTGTTCTACTTGCAACAGTAGGTTTTATCAAGGACTACAGACTGAACCCCACCATTACCACTTCTTTGTGCTTGTTTACATCTGTTAATTTCTCTCATTTTCTATACACGAAAGAGAGCTTATGATTTTGGAGTATTGTTCACGCTTCCTTTTCAGCGAGTTCAGCTGAGTTGTTCATGCTTTGTGCTTGTACTGTAGGGAGTGGATATTGTGCTTGTGTTGTAGAGTAGATACTGTGCTTTTTTATGTCAACTAATCTGTTGATTGCTCGAGCACTTGTATTATTTGCACAAAAGTACTCCCGCACTTGTATTACTCACACAAAAATACTGGCACACTGATGGGAATATGTCAGAGAACAAATGACATCATGTTCGTCTCTGATATTCTTGAACTGTTGTCAATATTCAGTGCATAATTTACTTACAAATATGAACTATGCAAATATTCATGACACTGTTTTTAACAATACTCCATCACAACTAAGCAAGCACAAGGAGTATTAAGATCTGGAAACAGGTATTGACTTGCAGGTGGATTATTAACTTCCTCTTCTTGTTCTTCAGGTGGACTAATTATAAAATCTGGAACCACCATTGTTCTTGAGGCACGACAGGTTCGGGCGCCTCCACGACCTTGAGACCGGGCACAGCTGCGAGCGAGCTGAGCGGGAGCCGCTGACATTGCCAAGGAGATGAGATGCTAGCGCAACTGCCGAGAAGCCTGGAGGTGCCCTGAGCATGGAGGTGCTGGATATGGTGCTTGGTGTTTGCCAGCGGTACGGAGCTCTGCTGGCTGGTTGCTCGGCGTGCGTGGACGCCGACTACTGGCTGTGGGCAGGCATGGTGCTGCTGATTGGGGTCCATGGCCGGCCTCCGGGAGGTGCAGCTAGGCGACGTGCAGCTGCCGGAAACGCCCGAGAATTCTGCTCTTCGGCGGCGCGCGCGGATGGATTTCGGCGGCCCGCGGATGGATTGGAATGGCGCGCGCGGGGATGAATTCGGGTCATGGATGGATCCTGCAGCGGGAGGAGGTGCTGGCTCGGGCTTTTGTGCCTGAGAACGCCGCCGCCGGGATCGGGATCGAGGAAGACGAAGCTGGGATCCAGAACGATGAGATCCGAAATTAGGGATAGCGATGTCTTTTCACAGACTTTTCACCTGGTCGGAAAAATACTAGAACGTCTTATATTTCTGCACGGAGGGAGTATAAATTAGTGACCAAATGAGCTATTTCTATGCTATTTAGTAGCTTCCGCCCGCTGCAAATTACCTTCCTTCAGCTACGCCTCCTGAATGTATATATGTGTTGTTTAAATTGCTTGTCGTTTTTGTAAGACCTCTAATATAGATATTTTTAATTAATAAGCACCAACTTGTCCTTTTAGCCCAAAATTTAGAATTATCTTAAATTAACTTTTGTGAAATTAATTTGAATCTATCCCAATCTTTAGAGCTTGAAAATATTTTACAACCGACTAAAGTTAGCAAACTCTCATAAAGTTTGTTAGAACTAGCAGGATGGCCCTTGCAAATGCGAGGGCAATATCTGAATATTTTTCTAAAACATTTTCTGGTTATACAATGATCATTAACATGGCTTTGTAGTAATGATAAATATTATGATGCATAAAAATTAATTGTGCACCACAAGTTACATTCATAAAAATATTAAATTTTTTCTAACTGATGGGATGGTAATTTTGGACGCATGTGGGTAGCCGGATATCTTGTTTTTGAGTCAACCTATATTTTAGGTTCTATATAAAAGAATTAATTCATAATTTTGAATTTATTATTTTGTACTAACTCATTCTCCAAATACATGGCGTGCAAACATAGTCAAAATTAGATGTTTCCTAAGTTTGACCAACTATAATTAGAAAAGTATGAAGATCTAGAATACGAGACATATAATCTGAAAAAAGGTTCTCCAAAACAACATCTCTCGAAAGAAACACAAATACCATCGCCGTCCGGTCCAACAATCATGGTGAGATCCTAAGCTTTTATCCTAGAGACGGTCCAATCTCCAAACAATACCTTCAAGAATGAGCTTGTCAAATGCTTGAGTATTTTAAAATCTCGGTTTGCATTCACACCAGTTCACATTAAATTTTAGTTACTCCCTCCATACCGGTTTACAGGGAAATTACGCACTTCGAGAAACAAGTTTGACTACAAATTCGATCAACAAAATATGAGATATATGTTATAAAAATTATACCATTGGATTCGTTTCCAAAAAATGTTTCTAATAATATAATATTTGTGATATATCTTCTATTTTATTAATTAAATTAGTAGTCAACTTTTTTCTGATATGTGTAATAGCCCTATAAACCGGTATGGCGGGAGTAGCTGATCTGGTATATTATCACAAAATCATTCAACTAAGGCACTAGGCCATGTATGCTCGGTGGGAAAATTTATAGGAAAAAAACCCACGTTTATCATTCCTCAAGGGTGGCACATGCTGTCCGGAGCAATCACATGCATTGCAGAGGGTCGAACTTTTAAAATGTATGGAACTAGAAAACTCATGTCGATTCACGCGCTGAAGAAATCACAGCACACATGATTTCAAATTGACATCGTGATGCTGCTTAAAAAACTTCTCCCACTGCTCTCGATCAATGATCAGCAAGATTCCCCAAAAGCTTCACTCCTTGTAAGAAAGCTTCACTCCGTGTAAGATCTCAGACGCTGAATAAACCCATCCATGCACCTTTCATGGACTTTGCTGTCCGCCATAATCTCCTGCATCTTCTTCGCGCTGGCCACGAAAATCTTCCTGCTTTCTTCCTCGACGGCGACGGCCCGAACCGCCGTCGCGACGCCATCTCGATCGAATGAACCATCGTTTTCGTTCCTCCGCACCTGCACTCCAAGGTCCAAGCTGTCTCCCCTCCATCAGCCAGCGCATTCGGCCCTTGGTCGCCAAACATGGGCAGCATTATCAGCGGATGCCCGAACAGTGCGTCACATCCACAGTCTTCGTTTCGGGGATCAGGTTGGTCATCCTCTCAGTTTTATGCACAAGTTCTTCTTAATAAATTAAAAGGTCAAATTAAGCATTGTCTCAGTTTTTAAAAAAGTTGATCATGTTGTCATTTTGCGTGATAACCCTTTATATTTTGCCTTTTGAAAGTGATAGGTTTTAACATATTCAAAGCAACGTTGTTTTAAGATCAATCACGCTACTATTTAAGTCCACTAGTTATATGTGTTGTCAGACTCCCTAGTAAGTACCATATGTATTGTGGTCTATCTTGTTATTCTGTCCGACATCATGCACACATATCCATGTTCATCACATTTTCACATGTATGCATTTGCCGCTACATCATTTTTCATGCTATTTCTTACTTGAAACCATGCTCATTGCAAGTAATTTTTTTATTATACATGTTGACCTATTTTTTGTCGAAAAATTATTAATCTGACCATACGTGTATTCACTTGAATGCGATATGTGGAGAAATACAAACACAAACCATCTCGGGACCAATCATGCACATGCAGACATATGAAAGGCTTGTTTGATTCAAAGGATTACGAAAAGTATTTTTTTGGATTCATACCCATAGAAAATTTTCCTTTAGAGACCATTTGATTGAAAGGATTGAGCCCTCCAAAATTACTATGTATTGCTTTCCTATACTAAAATCTATAAGGGTTTATAGCAAGAGGTTAGACCTCTTGAAAAATATCTTATTTATCTATGACAACTATGACATGTACTCAATCTCTTTAGAAATTTCTATCGTTTTTCCTTGGTGCAACCAAATGATGTCTACAACTAATTCATGCGTTTTTTACTTTTGTAGGATTTCATATATCATTACATGCTATTCCTATGTTTTTTCTATCCATATACTTTTAAAATCCTTTGAATCATACATGTCTGAAGTTTTTATTTGTCGTAGAGACATGTAATGCATCCGAGATGTAAAACTACTTGTATATGAGAATTATATTTGCATTAACTCTTGTAAAACTACTTGATAGGGTCATGCTACTATTAAACCATATCTACAATCTTTATTTTATTCCGAGAAGAAAATATGGAACAACCAATGTACTATCGAAAATATTCCCAATGGGTCTGGGAATACTTCTGCATACTTCACTTCTTGCGAGAACTTCTTGATTTCCCTCTTTGAAAAGCTGGTTTTATGGATCATGTTGACCTGTCCGCGTGGCTCTGGGAATACTTCGGCTGATACATACTCGTATTTTTCCATTGGTTCGTACGGTTCTGGTACATACGGTTCTGGCGGATGGCCGTAGGACCTTGCCCTCTTCTCCATCATGTGAACTCTTGATATAGCTTCGGCTCTAAGATCATCACATAACTGCCGAATCTCTAGGAAGTGTCGACAGTTCCTCAACAAATGACTGGACTTCTCCCGACCATCCTTTGGATCAATGTAGGAGTGGAGGTAACATGGTGCCTCAAGTTGCTCTGTAGCCGAAAGGTACGGAGAACGGGTGCGGCCCCTGATTGATGATGTGTCGTGGCATCCTTGCTCGAACTGTCGAAGATGAACTGCTGTTCTGCCTTCCTCCTCACGGTGTGAGCCCTTTCGTTTTTTCCTCTGTCCTGTTATGATGTCGAAACTTCCTCAATTTCTCTCTTGTATGCCCCTGGGCAGAACTTTTTAGGGCTGCTGTTTGAGGAACGTCTTCCGAAGCCGCGACCTTCGGGTCAGATGCACTGTCCGTAGGGAGGCGAAGAAAACCTCCAGAGCCGATGATGAAGCGGACACCGCCGAAAGTAGTGTCCATATTGCGGGACGATCTCGTATAGGTCGGGTGAAGTGTTTCGCGGTGCGGCGCGAACTCGAAGGTCCCGCAGCGGGTCGAGTCTCTTTGCTCTGCTGGTGTCGGTGATTCGAGCAAGAACGCCGCAGACGTGACTGGTACTGCCGATGACCTGCCTTGTGCCGACAGGGTTCCCACAGACAGCGCCAATTGTCGAGGGTGCTCCTCGGTAATGCCCTCCGATAGGGGCTTAGGGTTGGTGGAATCCTGCAAGCTGACACGAGACATCGGTTCACAGACAAGCGGGGAGGGCGATTTACCCATGTTCGGGGCCCTCAATGAGGTAAAACCCTTACGTCCTGCCTGTCTGTTCTTGATTATGATGATAATGGGTTACAATGGGGTGCCGAATAGTTCGGCTGAGATCTCGTCGAGATGGCTAATCGCTAGGGAGACCTAGCTCTAAGCTTCTGTTGGCTAAGATCGCTAAGATTGATTGTGTCCCTCGACATCCCCTCTCCTGGCCTTTATATAGGAGGCCAGGTCTCAAGAGGTCCAATCGAGTACGACTAGGTTTACAGTAGATCTATCTCTAAGCTTTTCTTATTCGGCTCCTTCCGTGTCTTGTACTTCAAGGAATCTCTCGTTGCACCGCTCTAGCGGCCCATCTCGCCACCGAGTGCCTTCATGGGCCTCCAACTAGAAAATATAGGGTAGGGCAACATTGGTTACCCGAAGGGTAATGCCCACGTCAAACTTACTTTTGGAGACTTGAAGTGGTGTAACAAAGCTCTTTTGTGCACTTCCCCTAGACTTTATGTGGACTTGACCACAAGTATGTCAATATGTGTGCACGTACGAGTTTAAATTTGGGAATTATGGAACTTGTATATGCTATCTTATGCATTTTCTATAGACATGAATTGTGTAGGGGATATAGCGTCAAAATACGGGGGAGGTTTTGCCAAAATTTTAAATTTTTAGAATTGGACTAAGTTTCAAATTAAAGTTTGGTTCCATTACCAAATGTTCACGTGTGTAATTTAATCACTTAACCATGACCAAATCTATGACGGTACTACTTGTTTTTTTGGTCATGGTTCAAAATTTGGTAAAATATTGAACCAGGGGCAAAAATGTCTTCTTAGGTGCTTAGCTAACATTGTTAGTGCTCAAATTGCACTAGAGTGTCAAATAGGGAAAGAGATAAAGATAGAATGTCAAATAGGAAATAAAAAATTTCTCGAGCCAAGAAAGGAACCGAAACTTTAAGGAGTGTCAAATAAGGAATTCTCTCAATTTAATATTATCTCTCTCCATAAAACGATACTGTAAGAGTAAATTCCGATGCATCTAGACAATTTTTAGTATATAGATACATCCAAATTTAGATAAATCTTCGACATTTCTTTATCGAAGGATGGAGTATTAAGTTAGTATAAATTTTATATTAAGTTTTCAAGATCGGAGGAAATACTAGGTATGTGATGTACTCGAGTTTTTTCTTTCTTTCCGGTGTAGGATAGGGAGACGATCTCAACAATATGGCATATATATTTTATGATGAATCTAAATTTGTGTTCTATATGTTAATGTATTTTCTCTATAAATTTAGTTAAAATTAAAGTATTTTGACTTATAAAAATCTTGTAACTTAAGTTATTTCAAAAAGGAAGAAGTATTTCCTGCTTCGAATGATACCAATGCTTGCAATTTTTACTGTGCATGCAAAAAATAATTGCGCCATGTATTATTGAAATGACCTTGTGCTTTAACTTGGATGCAGTGTGCAAAGAAGTAAAAACATAAACAAGCTTTGTCTAGAGTCTAGACGCGCATGTGAAATGTTTATTGTATCGGTCTCGAGAATTATATTTATTGACGTAGAAACATGATGTGCTTCATAAAATATTTAGTTAGTACTTACTTTATCCACTAATATAAGACATTTTGGCACGCTATTAGGGGAACGGGGGGATTAAGATACAATTGTATAATTATGTATGTAGGATTGCCGTGCATCCATGAAATGTGTGATATATGAGACTTATATTTGCATTAACTTCTATAAGGCTACTTGAGACAACCATGCTACTATTGGATTGTATCCCTAATATTTATTCATTTTGATAAGTAGTTGTATTATGAGAAAGCCCAGAGAATCCATTGTACCCACCACGTCTTATACATCAGCACTATCATTTAGAGCAACATGTCTTCTCTATGAATCCTTTAATGTATATATACAAGTCATATCCAAGTAGTCTATCAGTATGTGCACACCAACTCTACGATATGTGTTGTTGAATAATCACTACAACGTGTGTAGATGGGGCAAGTATTGGGCGGTGCATGCAGTAATAAAACCACGCATGCAGTGCAGGTAGAGGTTCTACTCATTTTGTTGGAATTGTAGGCATTGGAAAAGAACCAGATAATGTCCAAGTGCACAAATAAAGTTGCTTGCATGCATGCATGTAGTTTGACGAGCAACAGTATAGATACTAGGCCTGGTGATGTAGTATGGACCTTCTTTAGGAAACATGCAATCTCGAAGTTGCTCACAACATGTTTGGCATTCAATGGGAAGAGCAATGGGAGTTTAGAGGATGCAATTAGTGGAGGGATTGGGCGTGGGACTTGGCTGTTTAGTCCCAATCCTCCGTTTGTCACTGAGATCAGAATTGTTCTTGGGACTTTGGATTGAAACCTTTTCTACCTCAATCTCACTAATTAACAGGGTACCCTAGGGAAGAGATCGGTGGGAATTAGACAACCCAACTCCCCTTCCCAATCCCATCTAAATTCCCAAGATCCCCGAACAAATGAGGGACTAATAGACTCAGCTCTCCAAACTCCCATTCCCTCAATGCAACTCCTCTCAAACAAACAGGCTCGGTGGAAGCCCAACTTTGGCGCTCTGGTTGCTTTTGATCGAGAGTCGTCATTCTACCGGTGTACCCTTTACTTCCGTTGGTCTTGTATCTTTTGTTACCTTTGTTGCTCCCGTCGGACACCTAGCCACCTAGGACCATTCCTCCAAGTGTACATATTTTATTTACGTGGAAACACTACTTTACCGATAATTACCTTTTGCTAGATTGGTACACACTTGGACATAATTCACATGATTCACAACTTTCCTTTTGCTTGAAAACACTGACTTTTTTCTTGCAGTACTATTTTGCGTTCGAACAATTATAATCTATAAATGTATCTGCTCCATCATGTGAGCTAGTACGTTTCTGAATTAAGGAACTCATATACAATATAATTACTTGTCTTTTATTAGGTGGTAAAACCAATTACTGTATATGATAATTACTGTTAGAGAAGGCGACACCTAGACAATGATTAATCACACTTAAGCACTAGCGACAGACAAACACCTCGCCTATAATATAAGCAGAAACTTAGGCATTGCAACCAACAAATTTCCATCTCCAAGAAAAAATCATGTCATGTCTCACTAACAAGTCGGTTGGGTAATATTAAAATGGTAATTGTTGGTAGTTTAATCATTTACATGATCTAAATTAATATGCTTTCACGTATAAGAACCTATACACACACTTGATGGTAAAAACAAATACCCTCCTAGTCATAGGCCGAGCCTACGGCGCTTAAGCACTGCCTAGGCACACTTGATGGTAAAAACATATACCCTCCTAGTCATAGGCCGAGCCTACGGCGCTTAAGCACTGCCTAGGCAGTAAGCGAATGTTAACCGCCTCGCTTACGCCTAGGGCGCTTAAGAACTGCCCAGGTACTAGGCGAATGTCAACCGGGTCACCGAGATTGGAGCCGCAGAAGCCATGACTCAAGCGCGCAGGTTCCTATAGACACCGCCAATTGACGTGGGGTTACCACGACAATGCCCATGGATGATGGACTTGGGCGCACCGGTGGTTTCGTGGACTTACAAATAACATAGGGGACGCTATTTACCCATCTTCGCCCCCCCCCCCCCTCGAGAGGGAAACCCTACGTGATGCTTGTCTGTTCTTGATTGATAGATGAATTACAAGGCTGTCGTGATGGCTATGACAATGAAGTTTGGCTTGTAGTGTAGCGTAGCTAGGGTTTCGGATTGATCGCTTGGAGGCCCCTCCCAGCTTTTATATAGGAGGTTAGGTATTAGGGACCATGTGACCGAGTCCAATACAAGTAAGGCTTTCCTATCTTGGGCTTGACCTTGCCCCGCACGCTAGGTACCTCGGCTTTGCAACCCTTACATGGGATTCCAATTGGACCTTAGCAGGTTGTTAGGTGGGCCTCTTGTTACGCTGCACTAGGTATCTTAATAAAGGCACCCGAAGGATCGTGCCCACATCAATAATGAATTTACAGAACTAGACATCTTGATGTATGAATTTACAGAACTGACCATCTTGATGTAAGCTCCATCAGAATTCATCGGTAGGTATGTTGTTCTAAGTGTAAAGAATCCAACCGAGTCATTCCATGCTTGTAGTCGCTGACCAACTAGATTCCTGCAAAAGGATATGTCTGGTGGAAAGATCCCAACACTTCCAACATTTCTGACATATTTATGTCTCAAATTATATCAAGGCTAGGATATGGCATGCTTGTGTTAGTTTCGCATACTTTATGCATAAGTTATTCTTAATAAATGAAAAGGTCAAATTAAGCATTGTCGTAGTTTTAAAAAACTGATCATGTGGTCATTTTGCGTGATAACCCTCTATATTTTTCTTTTTGAAAGTGATAAGTTTCCACATATTGAAAGCAATGTTTTTTTGAGATCAATCACGCTAATATTCAAGTCCGTTAGTTGTGTGTGTTGGCAGACCCCTAGTAAGTACCATATGTACCATTAGTTGTGTGTGTTGACAGACCTCTTGGAAAATTTTCTTATTTGTGTATGAAAACTATGACATGTACTCAATCTCTATAAAATTATATTTGAATTTTGTAGGATTCTTACCCATAGAAACTTTCTCTTTAGATACCATTTGATTTAAAGGATTGAGGCATACAAAATCACTATAGATTGCTTTCCTATACTACAATCTCACGAGATTTCTAGAAAGAGGTTAGATCTCTTGGACTATTTCGTATTTGTTTATGACAACTATGATGTGTATTCAATCTCTACAGATTTTTTCTGCGTTTTTCCTATGGTGCAACCAAGTGAATTCTGCAACTAATTCCTGCGTTTCTGCTTTTGTAGGATTTCATATATCATTACATATTGATCCCGCGCTTTTTCTGTTCATGTACTTTTTAAATCCTTTGTATCAAACATGCCCGAAGTATTCATTTGTTGTAGAGACACGCAGTGCATCCGAGATGTATGTAGTTGCTTAGAGAGGATTGTCGTGTATCCATGGAATATGTGATATATGAGAATTATATTTGCATTAACTTATGTAAAATTATTTGATAGGATCGTGCTACTATTGAACCATATCCACAATCTTTATTTTATTTTGATAAGAAAATATGGAACAAGCAGTGTACTATCGGAAATAATCCCAAAGGGTCGTTCATACCCACCACACCTTATACACCACCACTAACATTTATATCGACATGTCCTTGATCTTCATCAATCTTTCAATATATATACAAGACATTATCCATGTCGTACATTAGTATATACACATCCACTCCATGATATGTGCTAGCGAAAAATGAACACAATGGATATTGATGGAACAACATATATAGACGACATCTTGGATGGTGCATACATTATTAGAACAACATATGTGAGTGCATGTAGAGTTTTAATTCATTTTGTTGGAATTGTAGGCATTGGAAAAGAACTAGATAGCGTGTGGATGGGCAAGTGCAGTTGCTTGCCCGCCTCAAGCAGTTTGAGAAGCATTATAGTGAAGTTGTTCTCTCGATTGAATGTAGTCTAGACCTTCTTTAGAGAATTTACATCCTGGGGTCGGCTCCTAGGAAGCACCAGTCCGTCACTCTGGGCGTTGTTTGCCACGAGTCATCCTTGCTATTGGGATACCATTTGTTCCTGTCGTCTTTGCACCTTTTGTTTCTCTCCCCAGTCACCCAGGACGGTCTTGTAAGATATCTTTCATTTAAACATGAACACTCCTTCATTCCTAATTTTAATGTTGATAGTTAGTTTTTTACTAGATTGACAAAGAACATGATATTTATTCACAACTTTATATTTGTGTGGAAATATACTTTACGTGTTAATGTTTCACATGTTGATCGTAGGTGTGAAAGTGTAGAAACCATGTACTCCATACACCCGGTTTTATAATAGATCTTTTCAATAGGTATTGCATATTTATTTCGATTGTTGTCAGCATATACATTTCCATATTCAGCTGGGGTAGTTTTGAGTGAACAATGATCATACTTGAAAAGTGATTCACGCTGAACAGATCGCAGCACGAAGGATTTCAAACTGACACCGTGCCACTGCTTAAACAACTTTTCCCAGTGCTATCGATCGACGATCAGCGAGATCCCTTCACTCCTTGTAAGATCTCAGACGCTGAATAAACCCGTCGATGCACCTCTCATGGACTTCACTACATCACAGTATAAGATTTGGGGCATTTCAAAGTGCCCCAAATTTGAACCAAAGTGCCACTAATTAGCTATAGGGGTATTTTTTCAAGTGCCACCTTTACTTGCGTCTCTAAAGGTATTTGGGGCATTACCTAGGGGCACTTCTCAAGTGCCACTAAATCCAATTAGGGACATTTCTCAAGTGCCACTAAATCCAACTAGGGGCACTTCTAAAAGTGCCACTAAATCCAACTAGGGGCACTTCTAAAAGTGCCACTAAATCCAACTAGGGGCACTTTGCCAAGTGCCACTAAATCGAATTAGGGGCACTTTGCCAAGTGCCACTAAATCCAATTAGGGGCACTTTGCCAAGTGCCACTACATCTAATTAGGGGCACTTTGAGATGTGCCCCAAAACCTACTTTGTGGCATTTTCTAAAATTCCTCAAAAATCATTTCATGTGCTGCTCACTGTCATACAAGAATGAGCACATAATATGAACATTATGTCATACAAGAATAAGCACATACTGTCATACAAGAATAAGAACACACAGTACCAACATATATACTGTCATACACTGTCATACAAGAATCCAATGCACTTTGTTGCGTTCAACATAATATCTCACTATGTCTCACAGAGCAAAACGGAGACGAAAATTATGACACTCAGTTTGTAGTAATTTGATTCAGCAAAACGGAGACGAAAATTATGACACTCTCAGTTTGTATACTGTCAAAATCATCACCATATTTGGACTTCGAACATCATCACTGATCAGCATCACCTTCAGTTGAACCCACAAGACTGAGATGGTACGGCATCAGTGATCAGCATCACCTTGAGTATTTAGCATTGTACCTTGAGAGAAGTAGTAATATGATTCAGCAAAACGGAGATTAAAATTGTACTACCAAAAAGCATGTTTTAGCCAAGTAAACAGAGGTAATAGCAGATAGGCTAAAGCTACAGAATTGATGTCAGCAGCAATTCACCAGGTACACACTAAATTGTACTGTATGATATGTAAAAAAAAGGGCTCTGGGAAGGGGTACAAGCACATCCTGGATAATAATCCCTGCGGCTCTTTCTACCAGGTTGGATAAAATGAAAAACTAGTATACACACATCAACAAAGGGGGGAAAATTAAAGGATAATCGTGCATAAAATCTGCGGACCTGTTAAGCTACTCTCACCAATGAACCGGCTGGGCAACAAGGAAACAGTCTTACAGATAAATAGCAAATCTTTAAAAATAAAGGAAAGGTCAATAAGGAAACGTCGGCAAAGCAAAGAAATAAAGAGTATGCTGCAATACTTGTGCATTTAATCAGTTGGGTAACAAGGACACATACTGTCGGTGCTTGCATTGCATCAGGCCTACTATTGAGAGAACTGATAGCTCTAACAATCCCCTGTACAGAGAGGCAAAGATCAGCAAACTTTATATCAAGACTATGGACCAATATTAGTTGCTCTAGTACTTGAAGCCATGGCATTTGAGCATGTCAAACCATATACAGAATTTTACGTGTATTGTAAACCATCTTTTAACTTTAACATAAAATGCTAGAAATAAGCGCTAGCACACACTGAGATTTGGTACTTTTTTATACCATGAATAGACAAGGAAATGATGCCTTCTAAAAATAAATAAGATACACAAGAAAATGATACGATGCCCTTGAAAAGAAAATGATACAAACCAGCTAATATGTTCATATTATAGCAACATAGATTTGGTACTTTTTTACGTGTATTGTAACCTCCCTGAGATTTGGTACTTTTTTACGTGTATTGTAACCTCCCTGAGAGAACGCCGCGCCTCCGCCCCCACCGACCTGAGAGAACGCCGCTCCTCCGCCGCCGCTGCCTTGCTAGCTCTGCCCGCCATTTTATATACAACTTATTTCAGAATTTTCATACTGTAAATGTTCAGACATGTAATGAAGACCAACAAAACACTCCAATTTTAAAACTGCCCATGTACGAAACGCATCATAGAACGGATACATTTTCATGTTTGCTAGATGGCTGTCCTAAATTACCATACAGTTCAGTGACATTTGTAGATGAACCAAACAATTCAAACATTAACCAGTGGGTGTAAACAAGATGCAAACTACAAAACTACAGGTATTTAAAAACTTACATCGATCCCTTAAAAACAGAAATATTGCATATTTGTCCGTAAAGTTGAAGTGCAGTTTCCTTTTAGTGGCCAAATCAACTCTTAAAAGTTGAACACTTCTACATCAAACTCGAACATGATTAGACATTGTGTTTGCCCGATATGCTAGTGATTCTGAAATATCTCATTTCACCATGTTCCAAATTCCAATATATGCAACCTCGGCAACTGGGACCCTAATTAATTCAATAATATGCTGCCAGGTTCATGAGATGTACATGCCAAATTGTGCTCAACATCCTAATAGAGCACTACCAATTTATTCATGTTTATCTTACACTTTGATACAAGTCAGAAGCATGACACTGTACTATATATCTAGTTGTGCCTAACAATACAGATAAGAGTCCTACGTGAGGAGCCGGGGATGAATAGAGTTGATAAACCAGTCCAATCGTTCATTGCCATATCAATAAATGGATGATAAATTCCCCATATATGTATGGACTTACTTGACCGTAAGCAATATAGCACTAAGTACAAAAATACTAACAAATCTCTGTGTCTAAGATTATTCTTTCATATTAAGATAATAGTGTACCTATAGGATGGTATACACGTGACAGATACTTAACAAAAATAAATGGTGAATCTCTAAATTCATCAACAAGCCCGTACTAACTCATTCTGCGCATCTTTACACAGTTTGGAATTCGTACAAGTGACAGTAGGCATCTGGAATGAAACATTGCTAATTAATAAGTTCAGCTTTGATTTGACGAACACATATTGGCTCAACTTTAATTCTAGAAGAACCGTGCAAGACGGCTACAATGGAAAATATGAAGTCACTTACCCGGAATGGGCAAACAGACGCTATAGATTTCTTCCAAACATCAATGTCAGGAAAGGTAATGCTAACGGAGACAGGCTTCCGCTCAAAAGGAACCTCACTTCGTGCTCCTGGATTTTCCTCGAGTTGTAATTCAGGGCCCTGCCGATCATGAACCACAAAATCACGAGTGATCAGTAATAACAGCTGATAAATTTTAGGCTACGAGGATTAACTAAACCCTAGAATACCAAAAATAAGATAATCCAACAGCCAAGGGACATACATGAACAATGTATCAAAACGCCTCGCGGCGGCCGGAGGTGGGGAACAGGAAGAAGAGTGCGCAGCCGACCAGCGCGGCCGCGAGCTCCTGGCCGAAGAGCATGAAGCCCGCATCCTGCGCCCCATGAGGCGGAGCCCGAGCGCGGCGGTGCGCGGTGGCGTAGTGGTCCTCGAGCTGCGCATGGAGGTAGTGGAGGAGGCGGTGGAGCACGTGGTCCTCCAGCAACCGCTCGAGCATCGGTCGGCCGCGAAGGTCTCCTTCTCCCTCTACCTGCCGCCGCCGCCCCGCTCGGGGAGAAGCTAGGGTTCGGCGAAGAGGGCGCGGCCGCCGCGGCGTGTCCATCGCGAGGCCGTGGTCGGGGAAGTGGGCATGGCGTGCTCCGTCCCCGCGTGGCTTGCTCATTGCGGGGCGGTTGCGGCCAGTATTGGCCGGCACGGCGACGGTAGGCGCGCAGCGGCGGCGGCGGCATCGCAGGCTCAAGAGGAGAAGGAAATGGGGGTCGCGTGCGTGAAGGGCAGGAGAGAGAGAAATAAGAGAAAGAGAAAGAGGTTGGGCTGACCAGCTTGGCCTATTGGGCCTGCTCGGTTGGAACAAATACCTCTCCATACGAAGATGAGTAATTGGACCCCTAAATAAATACACGGCAATTGAGAATTTTTTTTGTTAAAATTTGTGCACCTAGTTATAGCTTATAGTTTACAAAAACATTGACTATGTTTTGACGTGCGATAAGTACTGTTAACCAAAAATTGAGTCTCTGGATTTTTATTTTTAGAGCAATAATTGGAAATAGCAAAAACCAGTAAAAAAACAAAACGAGTTGTAGGAATCGAATCGAACTTGTCAGAAAAACAGCAGCAAAAAAATCGAACTTGTCAACTTTTCCTGCGTGCAAGAAGTATCGATTGGGAAAACAATAACATATATATATATTTATTATAAAATCAATTATACTTTGTATTATATATATATTTATTAAAGTATATTGTTGTGGGTATACTTCATGGGTGTACCATCGACAGTGCCTAGATCCGGCAAGCCCGGGTGGCCCACAGATGGTGATGAGGCATGTGGCCCATCGGGCGGCCCAGTTGCTGTTGATCATGAAGGAAGAAGTCCGGCCCAGGATCAGTAAGCCGGATCCGTACCGACATTAGGAGGAACCCGGATCCGTGGAGGCCCATGAGGAACCCGGATCCAGTACGACGTATATGGAAGGCGGATCCGTGGCGTACACGGCAAGACATTGTACCGTAGTTAGGCTATCTGTAATCCGGCTAGGACTCTCCATGTAAACCCTAGATCCGTGCGTCTTTATAAGCCGGATCCTGGGAGCCCTAGAGGCACAACCACAACTCATTGTAACAACGCGAAAGCGCCCAGATAATTTCAGACAAGCAGCAGTAGGCCCTGTCATCGTGCAGGTGTTCCGAAGCTGGGTAACTCGCGTACCACCGTCCCGTGTGCACTCCGCCCTATGGCCCCTACTTCTTCTCCCCCTCGTGAGGATCCCTCCTCCGAGGTATCGTCGATTAGGCAACGACATATATGATATAACATTTCGTGTCTTTTTTTAAAGTAGCTTTAGCCTTAATTAAATATGATGGGAAATTTATTGCTGCAAAGCTGATCACCCATACGTTCATGGATAGTGGGGAAAAGCTCTGGCCCTTCACGGCAACTTCGTAGCGACATGATTGCGAAGATATGGAAGGCACTGAGTAAAGAGTGTGAAAGAAAAATTGGTTTGGCCTTCCCATGGGCAGGAAACACGAACCCTAGCAAACCCTAGCGCAGCCGCCACCATCCCCCTTCCCTCCCAGCTGCCACCGGGTTAAGCCCGCGTGGTGCCTTGGGCCATATGGGCTTTGGGCTCGGTGGGGCCTGGTGGCCTGGTGTGCTCCTATCGCTACTTTCGGACAGTTACCGTTGATGGTGATGGTGTTAGTTCTCTCCCGCACGGTTCCCTCACTAATTTTTCTAACATTGGTATCAAAGCCAAAGGTTTGTTGTCATCGAACGCCGGCCATGGTCCATCGTCGAAGGAGAGATCTTGCGCCTTGTCGCCTTGTCATGTTTACGAAAGTCTGATGCACACATATGTTCGATCGTCTTGCATGCCCCATCAGATCGCATCGTCTCCGACGAAACCAACATCTGTTCCGATGTCCAAATCTGTATGGACTATTAAGTGTACTAAACTCTAATGTCACTATGGACTATTAAATAATTATAAATATGGGTTTCAATGTGAGGTCAATATGGATTGCTAAATATGATGTGCAGTGTCGGTATGGACTATTAAGTAATGCTAGTATGCAATGTGGGTAAGTATGTATGAACTGCAATGTTAGTACGGAATGTTGTGTTTATTCGTGTTTATAATTACAGGTTGTATATAATTGTCAAGTGAGTAATGATAAATTGGGGCACTTAAAAGTGCCCCAAAAGATATACATTTATTGGGGCATTAGAAGAAGTGCCCTAATAGGTATACACATATTGGGGCATTTGAGAAGTGCCCCAGTAGGTATACGATTAGGGGCACTCCGAAAAGTGCCACAAATTGACTGCTATTAGCCGCAATTTGACAAGTGCCACTAGGAAAAGTGCCCCTAATTCTATGATGTGGTGTAGTGCTTGGCTGCCCGCCACGATCTCCTGCATCTTCTTCGCCTTGGCCACGAAGATCATCCTGCTTTCTTCCTCGACGGCGACGGCACGGACCGCCGCCGCGACGCCATCTCGGTCGAACGAACCATCGTTTTCGTTCCTCGGCACCTGCACCCCGACCTGTCTCCCCTCCATGAGCCGCGCGTTAGGCCCTTGGTCGCCGAAGATGGGCAGCATGATCAAAGGATGCCCGAACAGGAGCCCTTCGATGGTGGAGTTCCACCCGCAGTGCGTCAAGAACGCGCCCACGGCGCCGTGCGCAAGCACGCTGATCTGAGGAACCCACCCGGTCACCACGAGCCCGCAGCCGCGCGTGCGCTCCTCGAACCCCGGAGGGAGGACGTCGGCGTCCGGCACGCCGCTGGGCTTCCGCAGAGCCCACAGGAAGCGCGTCCCGGCGAGCTCCTGCCCGAGGGCCAGCTCGTGCACCTGCTCCGTGCGCAGGGGCACCTCGCTTCCTAGGGCCACGTACACGACCGACTTGGCCGGCTGCGCGTCGAGCCAACGCACGGTGGCGTCCTCTCCGTCCTTGCTGACGCCGCGGCCTCCCTCGGGTGATGGCGGCAGGAGGCCAAGGGGGACGACCGGCTTACCGCCGAGCGTTGCCAGTTGAGGGAAGCTCTCCGGCTCCCACTCGAGGCAGCTCCGGATGACGACTAGGTTGCACCTCTGGAGCGTCAAGGAGACACGCTCGGCGATGGACATCCCTGACTCGCGCAGTGTTCTCGCCAATTTTCTCCTCTCCACCTCGAACTTTGGCGTCCCTGCTTCCGGTTCTCCTCCCCAAGACGCTGCTTGCTTGGCCACGTTGGCGGCCCAGGTGGCGGTGATACCTGCCGCGGCCAGGACCAGCATCGCGCAAGGAACCTAAATAGTACACGCTGGTTAGTACATACATCAAGAACTGAACCGATCGGCGTCGGCGGAAAGGATCCAGTTACCGAAAACAAATTGAGCTGATTTGCTTTCGTTGTACCTTGTGCTCAATGGCGGAGGCGGAAGCCCAGTGGTGAAAGACATCGACGATGATCCAGTCCGGTTTCTTGGTACCCTCGGCGCATGCGGCGCCCATGAACTCCGAGAATGGAGCGGCGAGGCCATCGAAGGCCTTGCGGTGGAGCTCGAACTTCTCGTACGGGACGTCGTTGGTGGACTCGGCGCCTTCGGGCAGCCCTTCGACGTGCGGGAGCGGCAGCGCGACGAAGTCGACTAGCGGCGCCACGGCTGGCCGGACAGGCGGGAGGCGCGCGATGTTGCGGGGCGTGGAGACGAAGGACACGCGGTGGCCCCGCGACGCGAGGCGCTCGGCGAGGTCGAGGCAGGGCAGCAGGTGGCCGAAGGCGAGCCACGGGCAGATCACGACGTGCAGCGGCGAGGAAGAGGATGAGCTGTTGTCCATGGCGACAACAGGACACGCACGGCCGCTGAACTGGGCGAGCAAGGGCCAAGGGGAAATCTGGTGGGCGCTGCAGCTGACGTCTCGCGAGGAGCGAAGTGAGCGGAGTAGGCGGTGCCTGCTTTGAATTCGTAGTGTATCGCCACAAGGCAACGTCACGAATGATGGAAGCTCTTAAACATAAACAATGAGGCAGTTTGCTCCTTTTAAAAAGGAAATCTGAGTTTGTTTCTTTCAAAATAGCACTAGAGTGTTCGAGCCTTCCAGATGGCAGATGGGTATTCAAATCGCATCCACCTTTGCCGGCTTCTGATATCGGTATTCTAATTGCATCCACCTGTGTCCGTGGTGTTCTAGGAGATCTGTCTAATTGGAGCAAAAAATGTGATGAAAACGACAAAACTAACCCTTGTGATGAAAAACTCTAGCCAAAACTATTTCATAAAAATAACCATTCTAAGTAGCGTCTTTCTCTAGGGTGCTACCCTATGTGGTACTAGTTGAATGCCCGTGCGTTGCTACGATCTCTTAAGTTGTTGGTGCCATGTAAGAAGGAACAAGTCTAGCAACACCGGAGATATGTAATTGTTGCATAGTCCTCTAGGCAGGTTTGGTGATAACGGGTTCCTATGGCTCTTTGAGGTGTTTGGTCTTACAAAAGTAAGTTTTAAAATCGATAGTATGCCGAAAACTGTGTTTTTTGAAATGTTGAAAAAGGCGCCCCATAACCCTTTCTTCTAAAACTGAGAAATGCAACGCTGCTCGTCATCGTCGTTCCTAGTCGCCACCGTCATCCTGTAGCCTCAAGAGCTTATCATGATTTCCCCTTATCGATGACTTAGTACGTGCACAAAAACGGTAGACCTAGGAGACGTGTGCTGCCAATGAGGCCATGCTCAACGTCCACATGGCCATCTTCTATATAGTTCATGACGACAATGACCAAACATGTCATAGTATTCTCGATGCTAGTACTATGGTGTGTCGAAGCGCAAAAGAGTAGTGCAGTTTTCTAATACTTTGGTTTTCTGAATACTTTGCAACCAAACTTGGCCTAAACCTTTCATCTCACCTGATCTGGAATGGCGATGAAGCGTCCGACAACACGTGCATGTATTCTCATGTTGGTGACGGTAGATAGCAGAGTCGCATACTGGTGCCAAGGTCCTAGTGAAGACGGTCCTGTGAAGTACTCTCTCTCAGCCAACGGCACCGAGGGAGAGGTGTTCCTCGTAGTTCATTGTTGTGCAGGCATAAGTTATAGGAGCTGAGTGCCCCGGCTCGACGCGTTGTGGTCACCCTTACTGTCAGATTACAATAGAAAATGCTACCAAACACATTAGTGGCATACTATATCAAATATGTTCCAAAGTGGACGAACCAGATGCCGACAAGCTTCGTTCCTCCTTGTCGCATCGCACAAAAGGTGTGGCTGGAGCTGTGAGTCTCAATCATTGGTCGTGTATGAAGGTGTCCATGAACACATGCGTCCAAGTTTTTTTTTTTACAAAATTTACAATACAAAGCACATATAGAATCACCATTCAACAAACTGCAGTTTAACCAATAGCATTATCTCATTGCTTTTCTCTAGATAATTTTCTGACTGTACATTAAAATATTTTTTTTTTCGAGAGCACGTGCAAAACGTGCCTTATCTTTACAGAAGAAAGAGCGTATTAAAATATGGTACTATGAATCTTGTGTATTTGTAGCAGCAAAAAATAATCCGTACTGCTTTTGTACATGTAACAAGTGGAGAAAAGAATCATATCAAGAAACAATAATGGGACCAGGAAATACATATAATCAGTGCACGAGATAGTGATTTTGAACTCCATTTATCTTGAAACGGGAAGAACCAGAGGGAAAGGTGGTCCTTGGCGAAGAATATGGCGGCTCCACAGTGTCTTAGCGACGCGAGAACTCAATGGATGTCCGGCAGCGCAGAGCAGACAAATGATGGCCGGCGGCACCAGCTTTGCACCGCCTCTGTTGATCCACCGGACGACGTGACCTGCAGCTAGGCATTTGAGGTCGCTAGGGAGGCAAACTCTCCATTGCCCCCGCCTCAGATGGCTTGTCTATGGGTGGAGTCGAGGAAGTATTCGAAGAGAGAGCCAGAGAGGAGGTGTGAGATGAATATGACATGTAGTGTCAGGAATCATCCGTGACCCACATCAGAGATCAGATGTGACAAATTGATTCAAGCTGCCGTTGCCGGCGGAAGATCGAAGCGCAATGAGATCTGTGAAGGTTCATGTGGCATGGGCCGGCATATCGGGCTTTGTTTGGGCGTCCCAGATCTGAAACTCGACGATTGGCTTTGGGCAAGGCCCCCAATAGACATGCCCAAGAGACAATCGTAGCAACAGTTTAAACCCTATACACGGAAGTGTGGACGTTGGCGGTAACCCTGTAGCCTCGACCAGCCAGAGGACATGCTACATCACAAACCTACACCATTTACATCTTTGTGGACAAGTAGAATTGCAAAGCATCGAAAGTACAATTAAATAGTTGTTGTACTAATAAAGTTATGGTCGTTCCACCAGGTGATAGTATTTGGGAACAACACAAAAGATCATTTCGTCTGCATTATATTACTCTGACATTTTTGAATTGCATCAACTTACATGCTGAAAATTCGGTAACAACATCTGAGAACAAAAACCAGTAGTAGCTTATTCATTCTTGTTTTTTGGCATTTTTTCATCCAACATCAGGGATTTCCCAGGAGATGAAGATTACTTTTTATGTCCCCCTTTGTACTCACAGGTGATACATTTAGTCTTCAAGATCACAATCAGTTCATGAACAATTTGTCAATGCCCTTTCCCAAAGCAAAGCAACTGGGTTAGCACTGTTGGCAACAGCCAATAAGCCCATGCTCAAGATTTGTAGGTCCAAAATAATCGTTGCTGTGGATTCATCGCCAAGAGTACTGTATTTCTTGGACGCAATCTGTTTGAAAAGTTTCCAGTGAATTAGAAGCAGTGATATTAACAAATATAAGATGGTAAAACTAATGATTATATTAACAGTTTCAGATTTAGAACTATATACATGAATAATTCCTTCGAATGTAGTAGGAATTAGGAAGGTATCAACAAAACTGGAGAGCAAGTAAACAAGTCTACTCTTTAATAAGGAACAAAATATGTCGCCAGGAATGCTTTTTAATAAGTTCTTATATTTACCTTTGGTCAAACATGGAGTAAGATCATAATAGCTGACCAAAGTCTGCAATGTTGTTTAAGAAACCAAAAATTCATCCAATGAAAAAGCATGGTATAGTGAAAGAATTCAGTTATCTGTCCAACCAAAATAAAATGACCTAAAGTGACATACCACCAACAGAATAACAGGGAGGCAAGGAGGATTACAAAAACTCTAGTCCGGTGAATCAATTGTATGACGAGTAACTATTGTTTGCCAATGGTCGAAGGTTCAAAGCTACAGGGTTTTCCAAATGAAAATTCAAGCAAGCCACGGATAGTTCTAACACATATAAATCACTCATGGCAGATACATGGTGCACAAGGATAACAAAGTGATCAGCAATCAGCATGAACGAACATTGTTGCCGTCTGAAAGGATCGTATGCCGCACCTAGAGGGGGGGGTGAATAGGTGCTAACCAATTTTTAGTTCTTTTTCAATTTAGGCTTGACACAAAAGGTAAATTCTCTAGATATGCAACTAAGTGAATTTACCTATATGACAAGGATATCAACTAAGCAAGGTATAGCTACGCAATAGTAGATAGAGTGGGATAGAGGTAACCGAGAGTGGAGCACGCGGTGACACGGAGATGATTCCCGTAGTTCCCTTCCTTTGCAAGAAGGTACGTCTACGTTTGGAGGAGTGTGGTTGCTACGCAAGCCAAACCAACAGCCACGAAGGCTTCACTCAGATCTCCCGTGAGCAACGCCACGAAGGCCTAGCCCACTTCCACTAAGGGATTTCCTCGAGGCGGAAACCGGGCCTTTACAAAGTTCTTGGGGCACACATCCACAACCAAATTGGAGGCTCCCAAATCTGTAACAATACAACAATCAACAACAACACATCAACAACAAATCAACTAGGGAACCAAATAGGAACACTAGCATGAGATCCCTCAAACAAGAGAGGGGAAATGAAGAACGCTTCGGTGAGGATGTAGATCGGTGTCTTCTCCTTCGAATCTCCAAAGATCAAGAGCTTTGGTTGGGGGAGGAAGGAGATCTTGCAAATCTTGTGTTTCTTGAGGTGGCTCTAATGGAGGTGGCTTGGCAGATTTCTTGTATAATGATTGAGCAAGCAACCAAGGTAGAAGAAGGGGGTATTTATACCCCCTCTCAAAAATGAGCCGTTGCAGCTGCCGGGGGGCCGGATAATCCGGCCTAAGTAAGGGCCGGATAATCCGCCCCCCCGGATAATCCGGCCTATCGAACAAAACCGTGACATTATCCGGCCAAAAGTCCGGCCCTATGCCAGAGAAGCATTTCTTCCAGTCCTTAGCCAAAATCGGGGGGGGGGGGCGGATATTTCCAAAATATCCGGCCCGGATATTCCGGCCCTGGTACAAAACCGGGACAATATCCGGGCAAAAGTCCGGCCCTATGCCAGAGAAGCTTTTCCTCGAAGACTTAGCCAAAAACAGGGGGCCGGATATTTCAACAATATCCGGCCCGGATTATCCGGCCTGGCCAAATTTTTCTGATAACTTTTGACAGACGATCAAATCCAACACACATGAATAAATATCTATGTAATCCCTGTACCACTTAAACAAACATTAGTGTAACACATATATTGACATCAAACACACAAAACATAATGTGAGAGATGTTCTTTCAATCTCCCCTTTTTGGTGTTTGATGACAATATACGGATTTGCAAAGGAATCACTATAGAGACAAGCATGATGGCAAAACATAGAGGCACTCCCCTACATGTGTGCATATAAGTAATTTGCATTTGAATACAAATACACAACACATAGGAGTATGGTGCCTCAACACAAGAGATATCCAACATGAGCTCTAACAAAAGACATTGACACATATGAAGTTGAGATAGGATGCAAGAAATCATACCCATGTGTAGATATATAATGCGGAGATATAGCATCACACATAATGTAATATCCTTGATCTCAACAAATAGAAATCCGAAAACCATAACAATGTCTCACACCACATAGCACATAGTTTTGAACGGCACACAAACAAACCAAATAGTTCAAATAAGAAGGAACACAAGCAATATAAGAATGATAAACGCATATGCTTGTGCCCAAACCATGCAAATCCCCGAGAATCCTAATAGAACACTTCTCCCCCTTTGACATCGAGACGCCAAAAAGGGGACAAGCGCGATGCTACACGTCCCATGGGAATCACTCGGAGGCATCATCATCATCGGACTCGTACGCCGCATCCTCTTCTTCCTCATCAGTGTCAGGAGCATCCGGAGAACGGCGAGATGTGTTGGATCTTTGAAGGCAATCATCAAGATCACTCCATGGAACCTGTGCTGAGTGCCATCCACTGTAACCCTGGTGAGTTGGAGGCTGAGGCGGGGGTCCTTGATCACCACTGAGCTTGTGAAGAATAACCGCCTGAGTATGCTTAATCTCAGAACGCTCTCGGCTAGCTGCATAGTTCTCCTTATGTATCTCAATGTTCATGCAAAGGATGTGGCGCTGGAACCAACTAAGCCGGGTCACTTGCTTCCTCATAGCCGGGACATCACGATGACGAGCGGGAGCATAACCACTAGAACGAGCATCACCCATGAAAGAGTCAGGAGCAGGTACAGCTGAAGAGACTGGCTTAACCTTGTAGGCCTTCTTGACATGGTGCTTCACCAAAGGGTACCCACTCAAGTCTTCACCAACCACAGCCACAGAGTTGTTGATGAGAAGCTGAATGTAGGGAGCATAGGGTATGGTGGTCCGGGAAACCATGGCATCATGGATCTCATGGAAGATAAAGTCCATGACATCAACGAGTGTAGTTCCGTTCCTCGGACACATCACGAGCACACTTATAGCCGAGGTGCATAAGGTTCACAAGGACTCCCCGGAGAGCATCATTGTTACCACCACTTGGGCAAATGGTTGCCCGAAAGAACCGAAGCAGCTGATTGTATATGGGAAGCAGCCCCTTAGTAAAACCAATTTTTCCCGCTGAGGTATAGAGATGCATAAGAGCATTCTTATCTGTCTGTTGTGGTCCATGAAGGCGACGACCCCCATCAACAGGAACTCCAAGAAAACCAGCAAATTGGCGCAGAGTGGCACTGCAGTGAGTGGAGCCAGTCATCCATTCCATAGTGCGTTCCTCATCTCTCTTGATTGCCAAAGTGGCAAAGAATTGCTTCACCAAAACTGGGCTATAGTCACTGATACGTCTCCGACGTATCGATAATTTCTTATGTTCTATGCCATATTATTGATGATACCTACATGTTTTATGCACACTTTATGTCATATTCGTGCATTTTCTAGAACTAACCTATTAACAAGATGCCGAAGTGCCAGTTCCTGTTTTCTGCTGTTTTTGGTTTCGAAATCCTAGTAACGAAATATTCTCGGAATTGGACGAAACAAAGACCCAGGGGCCTATTTCGCCACGAACCTTCCAGAAGACCGAAGAGCATACGAAGTGGGGCCACGAGGTGGCCAAACCACAAGGCGGCGCGGCCAAGGGGGGGCTCGCGCCGCCCTGTGGTATGGGCCCCTCGTCAGCCCCCCGACTCTGCCCTTCCGCCTACTTAAAGCCTCCGTCGTGAAACCCCTGATGCGAAAAACCACGATACGGAAAACCTTACAGAGACGCCGCCGCCGCCAATCCCATCTCGGGGGATTCTGGAGATCTCCTCCGGCACCCTGCCGGAGAGGGGATTCATCTTCCGGAGGACTCTACGCCGCCATGGTCGCCTCCGGAGTGATGAGTGAGTAGTTCACCCCTGGACTATGGGTCCATAGCAGTAGCTAGATGGTTGTCTTCTCCTCATTGTGCTTCATTGTTGGATCTTGTGAGCTGCCTAACATGATCAAGATCATCTATCCGTAATACTCTATGTTGTGTTTGTCGGGATCCGATGGATAGAGAATACCATGTTATGTTAATTATCAAGTTATTGCATATGTGTTGTTTATGATCTTGCATGCTCTCCGTTATTAGTAGAGGCTCGGCCAAGTTGATGCTAGTAACTCCAAGAGGGAGTATTTATGCTCGATAGTGGGTTCATGCCCGCATTGACACCGGGACAGAGTGACGGAAAGTTCTAAGGTTGTGTTGTGCTCGTTGCCACTAGGGATAAAACATTGGCGCTATGTCCGAGGATGTAGTTGTTGATTACATTACGCACCATACTTAATGCAATTGTCTGTTGTTTAGCAACTTAATACTGGAGGGGGTTCGGACGATAACTTGAAGGTGGACTTTTTAGGCATAGATGCAGTTGGATGGCGGTCTATGTACTTTGTCGTAATGCCCAATTAAATCTCACTGTACTTATCATGACATGTATGTGCATTGTTATGCCCTCTCTATTTGTCAATTGCCCGACTGTAATTTGTTCACCCAACATGCTTTTATCTTATGGGAGAGACACCTCTAGTGAACTGTGGACCCCGGTCCATTCTTTAATACTGAAATACAAATCTGCTGCAATACTTGTTTTTACTGTTTCCTCTGCAAACAATCATCTTCCACACAATTCGGTTAATCCTTTGTTACAGCAAGCCGGTGAGATTGACAACCTCATCTGTTTCGTTGGGGCAAAGTACTTTGGTTGTGTTGTGCAGGTTCCACGTTGGCGCCGGAATCCCCGGTGTTGCGCCGCACTACATCCCGCCGCCATCAACCTTCAACGTGCTTCTTGGCTCCTCCTGGTTCGATAAACCTTGGTTTCTTTCCGAGGGAAAACTTGCTGCTGTGCGCATCATACCTTCCTCTTGGGGTTGCCCAATGAACGTGTGAAATACACGCCATCAAGCATATTTTCACGGCGCCGTTGCCGGGGAGATCAAGACACGCTGCAAGGGGAGTCTCCACTTCTCAATCTCTTTACTTTGTTTTTGTCTTGCTTTATTTTATTTACTACTTTGTTTGCTGCATTATATCAAAACACAAAAAAATTAGTTGCTAGTTTTACTTTATTTACTTGTCTTGTTTGCTATATCAAAAACACAAAAAAATTAGTTTACTTGCATTTACTTTATCTAGTTTGCTTTATTTACTACTGCTAAAATGGCTACCCCTGAAAATACTAAGTTGTGTGACTTCACTAGCACAAATAATAATGATTTCCTATGCACACCTATTGCTCCACCTGCTACTACAGCAGAATTCTTTGAAATTAAACCTGTTTTACTTAATCTTGTCATGAGAGAGCAATTTTCTGGTGTTAGTTCTGATGATGCTGCTGCCCATCTTAATAATTTTGTTGAACTATGTGAAATGCAAAAGTATAAAGATGTAGATCGTGACATTATAAAATTAAAATTGTTTCCTTTCTCATTAAGAGGAAGAGCTAAAGATTGGTTGCTATCTCTGCCTAAGAATAGTATTGATTCCTGGACTAAATGCAAGGATGCTTTTATTGGTAGATATTATCCCCCTGCTAAAATTATATCTTTGAGGAGTAGCATAATGAATTTTAAACAATTAGATAATGAACATGTTGCTCAAGCTTGGGAAAGAATGAAATCTTTGGTTAAAAATTGCCCAACCCATGGATCGACTACTTGGATGATCATCCAAACCTTCTATGCAGGACTAAATTTTTCTTCGCGGAATTTATTGGATTCAGCTGCTGGAGGTACCTTTATGTCCATCACTCTTGGTGAAGCAACAAAGCTCCTTGATAATATGATGGTTAATTACTCTGAATGGCACACGGAAAGAGCTCCACAAGGTAAGAAGGTAAATTCTGTTGAAGAATCCTCTTCCTTGAATGATAAGGTTGATGCTATTATGTCTATGCTTGCGAATGATAGGACTAATGTTGATCCTAATAATGTTACATTAGCTTCATTGGTTGCCCAAGAAGAACATGTTGATGTAAACTTCATTAAAAATAATAATTTCAACAACAATGCTTATCGGAACGATTCTAGTAATAACTATAGGCCATATCCTTATAATAATGGTAACGGTTATGCTAATTCTTATGGGAATTCTTATAAAAATAATAGGAATACACCCCCTGGACTTGAAGCTATGCTTAAAGAATTTATTAGTACACAAACTGCCTTTAACAAATCTGTTGAAGAAAAGCTCAATAAAATTGATATTCTTGTTTCTAGAGTTGATAGTCTTGCCTCTGATGTTGATCTTTTGAAATCGAAAGTTATGCCTAATAGGGATATTGAAAATAAAATTGTTACTATAGCAAATGCCATCCAAGTTAGAATTAATGAGAATATAAGATTAATGGCTGAACTGCATGCTAGGTGGGATAGAGAAGAAAATGAAAAACTAGCTAAAGAGGAAAATGTAGCTAAAGTTTGGACTATCACCACCACTAGCAATGCTAATGATTCACATGTTGCTGCACCTCCTACTATCAATGGTAAAATAATTGGTGTTGGCAATGCTTCTACTCCTAGTGCAAAGCGCGCAAAATTACCTGAAACTGCTAAAACTGCTGAAACTGCTTGTGATAAAACGGCTGAAATTTTTTCCAACCTTGGGAATGATAATCCCATTGCTTTAGATTGTAATGATTTAGATTTTGATGATTGCCACATCTCTGAAGTTATAAAGTTCTTGCAAAAACTTGCTAAGAGTCCCAATGCTAGCGCTGTAAACTTGGCTTTCACAAAACATATTACAAATGCTCTCATAAAAGCTAGAGAAGAGAAACTAAAACTTGAAACTTCTATTCCTAGAAAGCTAGAGGATGGTTGGGAGCCCATCATTAAAATGAGAGTCAAAGATTTTGATTGTAATGCTTTATGTGATCTTGGTGCAAGTATTTCTGTTATGCCTAAAAAAGTCTATGATATGCTTGACTTGCCACCATTGAAAAACTCGTTATCCGGATGTTAATCTCGTCGATAATGCTAAAAAGAAACCTTTGGGGAGAGTTGATAATGTGCATATTATGGTTAACAATAACCTTGTCCCCGTTGATTTTGTTGTCTTGGATATTGAATGCAATGCATCTTGCCCCATTATATTGGGAAGACCTTTTCTTCGAACCGTTGGTGCTACTATTGATATGAAGGAAGGTAATATTAAATATCAATTTCCTCTCAAGAAAGGTATGGAACACTTCCCTAGAAAGAGAATGAAGTTACCTTATGATTCTATTATTAGAACAAATTATGATGTTGATGCTTCGTCTCTTGATGTTACTTGATATACACTTTTCGCGCCTAGCTGAAAGGCGTTAAAGAAAAGCGCTTATGGGAGACAACCCATGTTTTTACTACAGTATTTTTGTTTTATATTTGTGTCTTGGAAGTTGTTTACTACTGTAGCAACCTCTCCTTATCTTAGTTTTGAGTTTTGTTGTGCCAAGTAAAGTCTTTGATAGTAAAGTAAGTACTAGATTTGGATTACTGCGCAGTTCCAGATTTCTTTGCTGTCACGAATCTGGGTCTACCTCCCTGTAGGTAGCTCAGAAAATTAAGCCAATTTACGTGCATGATCCTCAGATATGTACGCAACTTTAATTCAATTTGAGCATTTTCATTTGAGCAAGTCTGGTGGCCTAATAAAATCCATCTTTACGGACTGTTCTGTTTTGACAGATTCTGTCTTTTATTTTGCATTGCCTCTTTTGCTATGTTGGATGAATTTCTTTGATCCATTAATGTCCAGTAGCTTTATGCAATGTCCAGAAGTGTTAAGAATGATTGTGTCACCTCTGAACATGTGAATTTTTATTATGCATTAACCCTCTAATGAGTTGTTTCGAGTTTGGTGTGGAGGAAGTTTTCATGGATCAAGAGAGGAGTATGATGCAATATGATCAAGGAGAGTGAAAGCTCTAAGCTTGGGGATGCCCCGGTGGTTCACCCCTGCATATTATAAGGAGACTCAAGCGTCTAAGCTTGGGGATGCCCAAGACATCCCCTTCTTCATCGACAACATTATCAGGTTCCTCCCCTGAAACTATATTTTTATTCCGTCACATCTTATGCACTTTGCTTGGAGCGTCGGTTTGTTTTTGTTTTTGTTTTGTTTGAATAAAATTGATCCTTGCATTCACTTTATGGGAGAGAGACACGCTCCGCTGTAGCATATGGACAATTATGTCCTTAGGCTTTACTCATAGTATTCATGGCGAAGTTTCTTCTTCGTTAAATTGTTATATGGTTGGAATTGGAAAATGCTACATGTAGTAACTCTAAAATGTCTTGGATAATTTGATACTTGGCAATTGTTGTGCTCATATTTAAGCTCTTGCATCATATACTTTGCACCCATTAATGAAGAAATACTTAGAGCTTGCTAATTTGGTTTGCATATTTGGTTTCTCTAGAGTCTAGATAATATCTAGTATTGAGTTTTGAACAACAAGGAAGACGGTGTAGAGTCTTATAATGTTTACAATATGTCTTTTATGTGAGTTTTGCTGCACCGTTCATCCTTGTGTTTGTTTCAAATAACCTTGCTAGCCTAAACCTTGTATCGAGAGGGAATACTTCTCATGCATCCAAAATACTTGAGCCAACCACTATGCCATTTGTGTCCACCATACCTACCTACTACATGGTATTTATCCGCCATTCCAAAGTAAATTGCTTGAGTGCTACCTTTAAAATTCCATCATTCACCTTTGCAATATATAGCTCATGGGACAAATAGCTTAAAAACTATTGTGGTATTGAATATGTACTTATGCACTTTGTCTCTTATTAAGTTGCTTGTTGTGCGATAACCATGCTTCGGGGACGCCATCAACTATTCTTTGTTGAATATCATGTGAGTTGCTATGCATGTCCGTCTTGTCCGAAGTAAGAGAGATCTACCACCTTTATGGTTGGAGCATGCATATTGTTAGAGAATAACATTGGGCCGCTAACTTAAGCCATGATTCATGGTGGAAGTTTCAGTTTTGGACACATATCTTCAATCTCATATGAGAATAATAATTGTTGCCACATGCTTATGCATTAAAGAGGTGTCCATTATCTGTTGTCCATGTTGTCCCGGTATGGATGTCTAAGTTGAGAATAATCAAAAGCGAGAAATCCAAAATGCGAGCTTTCTCCTTAGACCTTTGTACAGGCGGCATGGAGGTACCCCATTGTGACACTTTGTTAAAACATGTGCATTGCAAAGATCCGGTAGTCCAAGCTAATTAGGACAAGGTGCGGGCACTATTAGTACACTATGCATGAGACTTGCAACTTGTAAGATATAATTTACATAACTCATATGCTTTATTACTACCGTTGACAAAATTGTTTCATGTTTTCAAAATAAAAGCTCTAGCACAAATATAGCAATCGATGCTTTCCTCTTTGAAGGACCATTCTTTTACTTTTATGTTGAGTCAGTTCACCTATCTCTCTCCACCTCAAGAAGCAAACACTTGTGTGAACTATGCATTGATTCCTACATATTTGCATATTGTACTTGTTATATTACTCTATGTTGACAATTATCCATGAGATATACATGTTACAAGTTGAAAGCAACCGCTGAAACTTAATCTTCCTTTGTGTTGCTTCAATACCTTTACTTTGATTTATTGCTTTATGAGTTAACTCTTATGCAAGACTTACTAGTTTAATGCCCGTGCGTTGCTACGGTCACATATATTTATTTTCATCGCCACATATGTCACACATGTAAAATGCACATAAAAAATATAGCCACATAGTATTATGTAAACGTTAGAATTTCCAATTCATGTAGTTTGACGAAATATGCATATTCATAGAAAAGTAAAATCGAGAGAACTATTGGCTACTCCGAAAAAAATACCGATGTAGTGTAAGCTAAAGTTTGTTAGTTTCAAGAAGAGAGGTATCTAGTGTTTAAAAAACAATTATTATGAAATATCAAATGTCTCTCGGCACATACACAACTATTTTCTTTGCTGATGACACGTAGATCCTTTCACCAAATTTACAACCACACTTTATCCCATCTGGCCATCCCAAGTCAGGTGATGCAAATATTTTTAGCGTGACAATCCGTGTCAATTTTATGAAAGCCTACATCATAAGTTATAACAACACAAGTTTTTATCAAAGGAAAATTGGCGAACATAAGTACAGAAAAGTTTTCTTGGATTTACGAAATAAAGTAAACACCTCTTTTTTTTTTAGATACTCATTGGTGTGCTTAATATATGACCACTGGAACAACAAGGTGATCCGCTTTGGAAGGTCATTCGCGCGCCATTAGCTGCTCGACTGTAATATCTGAGCCGTTCGAAAGCTATATCGCACAAGTGAGATATTAATCAAAGAGATGTGATCTAGGAGAATTAGATTCAATGTAAAAGTGTTTTCTGTTGAAGCTGAAATAATAGAACATAAAAATTAAAGTACAAATGAGATTATTCACACGGACATGGCACATCTGAGGTAGTTGTACAGGAACTAAGGGCATTTCCAGTGGACTGATCCAAATCAGCGACCCAAACGGTTCATTTTTGTCCCTTTGGGTCGGCCCGCGGATAGGATGTGTCGCGCTGTCCGGCCTGCCCGGACAACACGCGAAGCGGCGCGGCCCATTCGGTCCGCTGGCTAGTTGGCCCGCGCGCATGATGTTAGTAATAAAAATGTAATGATGTTAGAGTTAGAAAATATAAAAAAGGTAATGATGTTAGTAATGTTGATGAACCAAACGAAAATGTTGAAAGTTCAGAAATGCAACATATTAACCGTGTCAGAGTAGTTACAAACTTATCACCTAAAAAGTTACCAATTAATTTTTGGAGAAGAAAATAAATGACCAAAAAGTATCACCTAATTTAAAGTCTGAAAAAAGCATACTACATCAATAAATTGAACCATTTGCACATCTAAATTCTGGATAAATATATGTACTTACACTCAATGTAGACACTTGCATGTGCACCAACATAATACCCATATAAATAACCTTGTGACCCCATAGGAATTTACATACTTGAACACAGCTTCATAGCTTATACCCTTGTATGAATAGATTGTAAACACTCAGTCGATAAACATGAATAGTCGCTAGAACTCGAAGTAGATCATTATTTCACCTTCTGAGAAAATCAAAGCTAGTTAAAGATTGAGAATTAGAAGCAAACGATGAACATAATTTAACCACAGTATGATAGCATAGAACTTCATGTCAGTAGGCATAGTGCGAAAGGTAATGCAAAACTATAATCGTCAACACAAAATGGTGCACATGTAACCTCATTTAGAAAAAGTACACGGACAACCATGCCTAGGAAATAACCAAATTCAATAATAGCCCAATTAAATATCAGAGTTAAGCTTATAGTAATGTGATGAGTAGTCTATTTGATAAGTAAGAAAATAAATGCAGTGTTTTAAGTATGCGTGGCAAAGAAGTTTTGCATCTAAAAGTTAACCTTGTCCTTACAATTCTCCATCATCTCAGGCTCCAGATATCATGGACCACGGCATCATGCATGGAGTCCCTCCATTGTGAATCCTGAAAAAGAAACATCATGAACCACGGCATCACGTGGGAGTCCATCCATTGTGAATCCTGAAAAAGAAAATAATAATGCAACCGGTGGTCAAAGTTTGTAGAATGCTGAGAAGTCCCTGATGTCAAACTTTTGCCAACATCGTGGTGCATAAACTGTCCGACGTGCTTCCTATTTAAATAACACAAAAACAAGCAGACAAATTCTGGCAGCTGGACATGGACATGGAACTTCTCAGTGCAATACTTCATTCCATGAAATATTGTGTATTCTATATTAATTAGACTTGTTTTGCATTGACTGGATTTCTGTAAGTTCGAGAATAGATTAGCCCTTTTGACAGACTGTCACTGTTCTAGCTTATCTGTACTATATGCTCCTTGGCATAGTATTTCAGTGATATAACGGGTAAATCCAACTCCTTAATCGTTTTAAAAATTCAATGAATATGAACATGTTACCTTCATAGTCCAGCACGTGATCATCTGATTTCAGCGTGTTTATGCCCCAAGGCCCTTCCTCTCTTTGGTTGTGAAGCTGGTCACTCTCTAGTAGACAAGCCTCGTCGGATCTTAGGGCGGAGGGCGACGTATGAGCGGTGGCGGGCGACATTATTGGGAGAGGGGGAGGCCGGAGGCGGCTGCTAGCAGGCGCGTATACTCCCGCACGTCATTCATCTGTGTGGTGCTGAGAGATTGTTTCCAAGACATGTATGAGTATGCACCAGACTGAGAGATATATTTTCTTCTGGCAAGGAAAGGTATCTTTAGAACGTGATTGATTTGTTTCCTAAAGCGCTTGAGATTGTTTTCTTCATAATTAATTTCCTAATTCATTGCTGCCGCATTAACAAAGGGAATGAGATTGTTTCCTAGTTAATTTCAATCGTGACTGATATGTTGTGAGGGTTGACAAATGGAAGGAGGCAACTTGCAATGAAATTAGATCGGACGAAGCGGAGACCGTAAGATTATATTGGATGGTCCGGATGCTTCCAATGACGACCATCAAACGCGTTGAGTGTCAAACGACCAACTCCAATTTAATAGTAAAGATTAATACTTGTCTTGAAGTACTATTCATGAAAAGTCTTTGCTTTATGATTCACTTGTTTACTCATGTCATTACCATTGTTTTGATCGCTGCATTCATTACATATGTTTACAAATAGTATGATCAAGGTTATGATGGCATGTCACTTCAGAAATTATCTTTGTTATCGTTTTTACCGCTCGGGACGAGCAGAACTAAGCTTGGGGATGCTTGATACGTCTCCGACGTATCGATAATTTCTTATGTTCTATGCCATATTATTGATGATACCTACATGTTTTATGCACACTTTATGTCATATTCGTGCATTTTACGGAACTAACCTATTAACAAGATGCCGAAGTGCCGGTTCTCGTTTCTACGCTGTTTTTGGTTTCGAAATCCTAGTAACGAAATATTCTCGGAATTGGACGAAACAAAGACCCAGGGGCCTATTTCGCCACGAACCTTCCGGAAGACCGAAGAGCATACGAAGTGGGGCCACGAGGTGGCCAAACCACAAGGCGGCGCGGCCAAGGGGGCCCGCGCCGCCCTGTGGTGTGGGCCCCTCGTCGGCCCCCGACTCGCCCTTCCGCCTACTTAAAGCCTCCGTCGTGAAACCCCTGATGCGAAAAACCACGATACGGAAAACCTTACAGAGACGCCGCCGCCGCCAATCCCATCTCGGGGGATTCTGGAGATCTCCTCCGGCACCCTGCCGGAGAGGGGATTCATCTTCCGGAGGACTCTACGACGCCATGGTCGCCTCCGGAGTGATGAGTGAGTAGTTCACCCCTGGACTATGGGTCCATAGCAGTAGCTAGATGGTTGTCTTCTCCTCATTGTGCTTCATTGTTGGATCTTGTGAGCTGCCTAACATGATCAAGATCATCTATCTGTAATACTCTATGTTGTGTTTGTCGGGATCCGATGGATAGAGAATACCATGTTATGTTAATTATCAAGTTATTGCATATGTGTTGTTTATGATCTTGCATGCTCTCCGTTATTAGTAGAGGCTCCGGCCAAGTTGATGCTAGTAACTCCAAGAGGGAGTATTTATGCTCGATAGTGGGTTCATGCCTGCATTGACACCGGGACGAGTGACGAAAGTTCTAAGGTTGTGTTGTCGTTGTTGCCACTAGGGATAAAACATTGGCGCTATGTCCGAGCATGTAGTTGTTGATTACATTACGCACCATACTTAATGCAATTGTCTGTTGTTTAGCAACTTAATATCGGAGGGGTTCGGACGATAACTCTGAAGGTGGACTTTTTAGGCATAGATGCGGTTGGATGGCGGTCTATGTACTTTGTCGTAATGCCCAATTAAATCTCACTCGTACTTATCATGACATGTATGTGCATTGTTATGCCCTCTCTATTTGTCAATTGCCCGACTGTAATTTGTTCACCCAACATGCTTTTATCTTATGGGAGAGACACCTCTAGTGAACTGTGGACCCCGGTCCATTCTTTAATATTGAAATACAAATCTGCTGCAATACTTGTTTTTACTGTTTCCTCTGCAAACAATCATCTTCCACACAATTTGGTTAATCCTTTGTTACAGCAAGCCGGTGAGATTGACAACCTCACTGTTTCGTTGGGGAAAAGTACTTTGGTTGTGTTGTGCAGGTTCCACGTTGGCGCCGGAATCCCTGGTATTGCGCCGCACTACATCCCGCCGCCATCAACCTTCAACGTGCTTCTTGGCTCCTCCTGGTTCGATAAACCTTGGTTTCTTTCTAGGGAAAACTTGCTGCTGTGCGCATCATACCTTCCTCTTGGGGTTGCCCAACGAACGTGTGAAATACACGCCATCAAGCATATTTTACGGCGCCGTTGTCGGGGAGATCAAGACACGCTGCAAGGGAGTCTCCACTTCTCAATCTCTTTACTTTGTTTTTGTCTTGCTTTATTTTATTTACTACTTTGTTTGCTGCATTATATCAAAACACAAAAAAATTAGTTGCTAGTTTTACTTTATTTACTTGTCTTGTTTGCTATATCAAAAACACAAAAAAATTAGTTTACTTGCATTTACTTTATCTAGTTTGCTTTATTTACTACTGCTAAAATGGCTACCCCTGAAAATACTAAGTTGTGTGACTTCACTAGCACAAATAATAATGATTTCCTATGCACACCTATTGCTCCACCTGCTACTACAGCAGAATTCTTTGAAATTAAACCTGCTTTACTTAATCTTGTCATGAGAGAGCAATTTTCACGGTGTTAGTTCTGATGATGCTGCTGTCCATCTTAATAATTTTGTTGAACTATGTGAAATGCAAAAGTATAAAGATGTAGATCGTGACATTATAAAATTAAAATTGTTTCCTTCCTCATTAAGAGGAAGAGCTAAAGATTGGTTGCTATCTCTGCCTAAGAATAGTATTGATTCCTGGACTAAATGCAAGGATGCTTTTATTGGTAGATATTATCCCCCTGCTAAAATTATATCTTTGAGGAGTAGCATAATGAATTTTAAACAATTATATAATGAACATGTTGCTCAAGCTTGGGAAAGAATGAAATCTTTGGTTAAAAATTGCCCAACCCATGGACTGACTACTTAGATGATCATCCAAACCTTCTATGCAGGACTAAATTTTTCTTCGCGGAATTTATTGGATTCAGCTGCTGGAGGTACCTTTATGTCCATCACTCTTGGTGAAGCAACAAAGCTCCTTGATAATATGATGGTTAATTACTCCGAATGGCACACGGAAAGAGCTCCACAAGGTAAGAAGGTAAATTCTGTTGAAGAATCCTCTTCCTTGAATGATAAGGTTGATGCTATTATGTCTATGCTTGCGAATGATAGGACTAATGTTTATCCTAATAATGTTACATTAGCTTCATTGGTTGCCCAAGAAGAACATGTTGATGTAAACTTCATTAAAAATAATAATTTCAACAACAATGCTTATCGGAACGATTCTAGTAATAACTATAGGCCATATCCTTATAATAATGGTAACGGTTATGCTAATTCTTATGGGAATTCTTATAACAATAATAGGAATACACCCCCTGGACTTGAAGCTATGCTTAAAGAATTTATTAGTACACAAACTGCCTTTAACAAATCTGTTGAAGAAAAGCTCAATAAAATTGATATTCTTGTTTCTAGAGTTGATAGTCTTGCCTCTGATGTTGATCTTTTGAAATCGAAAGTTATGCCTAATAGGGATATTGAAAATAAAATTGTTACTACAGCAAATGCCATCCAAGTTAGAATTAATGAGAATATAAGATTAATGGCTGAACTGCATGCTAGGTGGGATAGAGAAGAAAATGAAAAACTAGCTAAAGAGGAAAATGTAGCTAAAGTTTGGACTATCACCACCACTAGCAATGCTAATGATTCACATGTTGCTGCACCTCCTACTATCAATGGTAAAATAATTGGTGTTGGCAATGCTTCTACTCCTAGTGCAAAGCGCGCAAAATTACCTCGAACCTGCTAAAACTGCTTGAAACTGCTTGTGATAAAACTGCTGAAATTTTTTCCAACCTTGGGAATGATAATCCCATTGCTTTAGATTGTAATGATTTAGATTTTGATGATTGCCACATCTCTGAAGTTATAAAGTTCTTGCAAAAACTTGCTAAGAGTCCCAATGCTAGCGCTGTAAACTTGGCTTTCACAAAACATATTACAAATGCTCTCATAAAAGCTAGAGAAGAGAAACTAAAACTTGAAACTTCTATTCCTAGAAAGCTAGAGGATGGTTGGGAGCCCATCATTAAAATGAGAGTCAAAGATTTTGATTGTAATGCTATATGTGATCTTGGTGCAAGTATTTCTGTTATGCCTAAAAAAGTCTATGATATGCTTGACTTGCCACCATTGAAAAACTGTTATCTGGATGTTAATCTCGCTGATAATGCTAAAAAGAAACCTTTGGGGAGAGTTGATAATGTGCATATTATGGTTAACAATAACCTTGTCCCCGTTGATTTTGTTGTCTTGGATATTGAATGCAATGCATCTTGCCCCATTATATTGGGAAGACCTTTTCTTCGAACCGTTGGTGCTACTATTGATATGAAGGAAGGTAATATTAAATATCAATTTCCTCTCAAGAAAGGTATGGAACACTTCCCTAGGAAGAGAATGAAGTTACCTTATGATTCTATTATTAGAACAAATTATGATGTTGATGCTTCGTCTCTTGATGTTACTTGATATACACTTTCGCGCCTAGCTGAAAGGCGTTAAAGAAAAGCGCTTATGGGAGACAACCCATGTTTTTACTACAGTATTTTTGTTTTATATTTGTGTCTTGGAAGTTGTTTACTACTGTAGCAACCTCTCCTTATCTTAGTTTTGAGTTTTGTTGTGCCAAGTAAAGTCTTTGATAGTAAAGTAAGTACTAGATTTGGATTACTGCGCAGTTCTAGATTTCTTTGCTGTCACGAATCTGGGTCTACCTCCCTGTAGGTAGCTCAGAAAATTAAGCCAATTTACGTGCATGATCCTCAGATATGTACGCAACTTTCATTCAATTTGAGCATTTTTATTTGAGCAAGTCTGGTGGCCTAATAAAATCCATCTTTACGGACTGTTCTGTTTTGACAGATTCTGTCTTTTATTTTGCATTGCCTCTTTTGCTATGTTGGATGAATTTCTTTGATCCATTAATGTCCAGTAGCTTTATGCAATGTCCAGAAGTGTTAAGAATGATTGTGTCACCTCTGAACATGTGAATTTTTATTATGCATTAATCCTCTAATGAGTTGTTTCGAGTTTGGTGTGGAGGAAGTTTTCATGGATCAAGAGAGGAGTATGATGCAATATGATCAAGGAGAGTGAAAGCTCTAAGCTTGGGGATGCCCCGGTGGTTCACCCCTGCATATTATAAGGAGACTCAAGCGTCTAAGCTTGGGGATGCCCAAGACATCTCCTTCTTCATCGACAACATTATCAGGTTCCTCCCCTGAAACTATATTTTTATTCCGTCACATCTTATGCACTTTGCTTGGAGCGTCGGTTTGTTTTTGTTTTTGTTTTGTTTGAATAAAATTGATCCTTGCATTCACTTTATGGGAGAGAGACACGCTCCGCTGTAGCATATGGACAATTATGTCCTTAGGCTTTACTCATAGTATTCATGGCGAAGTTTCTTCTTCGTTAAATTGTTATATGGTTGGAATTGGAAAATGCTACATGTAGTAACTCTAAAATGTCTTGGATAATTTGATACTTGGCAATTGTTGTGCTCATGTTTAAGCTCTTGCATCATATACTTTGCACCCATTAATGAAGAAATACTTAGAGCTTGCTAATTTGGTTTGCATATTTGGTTTCTCTAGAGTCTAGATAATATCTAGTATTGAGTTTTGAACAACAAGGAAGACGGTGTAGAGTCTTATAATGTTTACAATATGTCTTTTATGTGAGTTTTGCTGCACCGTTCATCCTTGTGTTTGTTTCAAATAACCTTGCTAGCCTAAACCTTGTATCGAGAGGGAATACTTCTCATGCATCCAAAATACTTGAGCCAACCACTATGCCATTTGTGTCCACCATACCTACCTACTACATGGTATTTATCCGCCATTCCAAAGTAAATTGCTTGAGTGCTACCTTTAAAATTCCATCATTCACCTTTGCAATATATAGCTCATGGGACAAATAGCTTAAAAACTATTGTGGTATTGAATATGTACTTATGCACTTTGTCTCTTATTAAGTTGCTTGTTGTGCGATAACCATGCTTCTGGGGACGCCATCAACTATTCTTTGTTGAATATCATGTGAGTTGCTATGCATGTCCGTCTTGTCTGAAGTAAGAGAGATCTACCACCTTTATGGTTGGAGCATGCATATTGTTAGAGAATAACATTGGGCCGCTAACTTAAGCCATGATTCATGGTGGAAGTTTCAGTTTTGGACACATATCTTCAATCTCATATGAGAATAATAATTGTTGCCACATGCTTATGCATTAAAGAGGAGTCCATTATCTGTTGTCCATGTTGTCCCGGTATGGATGTCTAAGTTGAGAATAATCAAAAGCGAGAAATCCAAAATGCGAGCTTTCTCCTTAGACCTTTGTACGGGCGGCATGGAGGTACCCCATTGTGACACTTGGTTAAAACATGTGCATTGCAAAGATCCGGTAGTCCAAGCTAATTAGGACAAGGTGCGGGCACTATTAGTACACTATGCATGAGACTTGCAACTTGTAAGATATAATTTACATAACTCATATGCTTTATTACTACCGTTGACAAAATTGTTTCATGTTTTCAAAATAAAAGCTCTAGCACAAATATAGCAATCGATGCTTTCCTCTTTGAAGGACCATTCTTTTACTTTTATGTTGAGTCAGTTCACCTATCTCTCTCCACCTCAAGAAGCAAACACTTGTGTGAACTATGCATTGATTCCTACATATTTGCATATTGTACTTGTTATATTACTCTATGTTGACAATTATCCATGAGATATACATGTTACAAGTTGAAAGCAACCGCTGAAACTTAATCTTCCTTTGTGTTGTGCAAGGATGTTGAAGGAAGAAGCGCGCGGCGGCGAAGAAGCGAAAAAGCGGCGGCGTGAAAAAAAAAAAAAAAAAAAACAGCAGCGCGCGCGCGCGCGCGCGGCGCGCGCGCGCGCGCGCAGAGCGCGCGCGGCGCGCGCGCGCGCGCGCGCGCGCGCGCGAAGAAGAAGAAGCGCGCGCGCGCGCGCGCGCGCGCGCGCGCGCGCGCGCGCGCGCGCGCGCGCGCGCGCGCGCGCGCGCGCGCGCGCGCGCGGCGCGCGCGCGCGCGCGCGCGCGCGCGCGCGCGCGCGCGCGCGGAAGCGCGCGCGCGCGCGCGCGCGCGCGCGCGCGCAGCAAAAAAAAAAAAAAAAAAAAAAAAATGAAAAAAGAACAGCAGCAGCAGCAGCAGCAGCAGCGGCGTAGCGCGCTGTCACCAAAAAACAGCAATGGAAGAAGAAGCAGCAGAAGCGTGAAGGGGAAG